>NC_092519.1:18340586-18436414 GCF_047511675.1 Marmota flaviventris
CCTCCTCCTCCTCTTCCTCCTCCTCCTCCTCACTCCTCCATCTCCTCCTCTCCTCCATCCTCCTCCACCTCCTCCCATCTCCTCCTCCTCCTCCTCCTCCTCCTCCCTCCTCCCTCATCATCCACCATCTCCATCTCCTCCTCCTCCTCCTCCTCCTCCATCTCCTTCTCCTCCTCCTCCTCCTCCTCCTCCTCCTCCTCCTCCTCCATCTCCTTCTCCTCCTCCTCCATCCTCCCTCCTCCTCCTCCTCCTCCTCCTCCATCACCTCCTCCTCCTCCTCCTCCTCCCATCTCCTTCTCCTCTCCTCCTCCTCCTCCTCCATCCCTCTCCTCCTCCTCCCCTCCTCCTCCTCCTCCTCCTCCTCCTCCATCCTCCTCCTCCTCCCTCTCCTCCTCATCATCATCCTCCTCCTCCTCCTCCATCTCCTCCTCCCACCTTGTTTTTCGGCGTCACCCTAAGCCCACAGTGACAGAGCCAAGAGACAAGGGACTGAAACTTCTGCCAACGTGAGCCTCCACCACCTTTTCTTCCGTCAGGAGGATTTTCTCAGGCGTTTTGTGTCAGTGACAACAATCTGACTAGGGCCACATGGAGAACCACCTCTCACTGGGTTTCTTCCAAGCCCCGTGTGTCTGTGAGCATCTGGGGGACACTAGTGACATTGCTCCGTGTGCCTCCTCGGGTCCCTACAATTCGCTCCTTAGGACCAGAGACACACCTGTGCCACCGAGCGTGGTCCAGTGCCCTGTGAAACGCGTGCCCTCCTTGTTGCACTAGGAGCTGTTTGGTGTCCCCTGCTGTGGATCAGGAGAGGGATGTCACATGCTCTGTCTGGTCATGTCCCCAGGTGGTGTGGACAGGGCACTGCCTCCCATTTCAGAGGACGGGTAATCCTGGGGCCCGGCGAGGAGAAGAGACGGGGGATAAAGACCATTCTTCACTCTGGTTTCTCAAAAGACCCAAGGGGAGCAGACCAAGATGGCGGCAGGGCCTGGAGGAGGAGAGCAGCTCAGGACAGGGCACCAGGGAGCAGAGAGAGCTCTGCTCACCAGGGACAGGACAGAGACCCCAAAGGCACAGCCCAGGGACCCCCTCCTGCAGCCACCCCCCACCTGCTGCAGTCACCACCCAGTGAGTCCATCCAAGTGGATTAATCCACTATCAGTCTACACCTCTCATAACCCAATCCTTCCACCTCTGAACCTTCCCGTGTGGTCTCCCACGTGAGCTTTACGGGGACACGTCACATCTAAACCATGGACCATCTCATCTACCCAAATCTTTGAAGCGTGAATTCGAGTTGGGGCTCCCTGGACAGATTTAATACGGGCCCATGGGGGGCCGTGCGAGATTCCTCTGCATCTATTTTCCCTGTGTGCTCACCGGGCAACTGTGACAGGGGAGATGAGCTCCTGCTGCTGTGGAGGCTGGAGGACCCATAGGAGGCTGGACTTCTCCCCGCGGCCGTGATAATGGGCAGCGCCGTGAGCAGGAAGACTCAAGGATTGGCCTCCGGGAGGGAGGTTCAGCCTCCCTTATCACACAGTCCTGTCCCAGAGCCCCAGCTCCCTGGCCCCGGGGTGTGGACAGAGCCCAGAGAGGAGTGGCCTCCCTCCCGGCCCGGCCTCCTCCGGCTCCTCCAGCCGCAGTCGCCCTTCAGGGCCCCCAGCTCCTGCGGCCTCCTCCCAAGCCTGCACTGTTGCAGGTGTGCGCACTCGGCCGCCGGGAGGGGAGGTTCATAATTAACGACTTGGCCGCGGGGGTGACAACCGGAGCGGCCTCGGCTGAAGAGTTTATTGTTTGGGGAAGAAAAACACAGAGAGGAAGTGTTCCCGGCCCGAGAGGCCGCCCTGCGGGGAACACCCGCGGGCTGTGGAGGTCCTCAAAGGGAGGCTTTCTTCCGTGAGGCCGGACTCCACCGCTGCAGCCGCCCAGCAGCCGGGGCCAGAGGCCGGGGACTCGCAGGGAGCCAGGAGTGAGCCCCCCGGGGGACAGGGGAGCAGGGCGGGGGGCGTGCGCCGTCGGGGGGCCTCGCTCTGACATCTTGGAGCAAAGACGCGATTTTTAACTTAGAAGCACCGAGGGGACCTGGCTTTGAGTGTCCCTCAGGTCCTCAGGCTGCGGGGATCCAGGCTGCGAGTGTCCCCCACCCCCCGCTGAAGGTCTCAGACAGATCCCGGGGGGCTGGGGTCTCAGCTCACTCATCCCCCAGAGAAGGCTCTGCCGTGGGAAGTGCCGAGTGGGCTGTTCTGCAGCCCCCAGGACACCTGACGGTGTGTGCAGTGTTCGCTGTTCCACTGGGTGGGGCTGCTCATGCACCTGGTGTGTGGGGCTCAGAGAGGCTGCTCCACCTCCTGCAGCGCACAGCACAGCCCACCCCAGAGCACCCCCAGCCCCAGAGGCCCCCAGTGCAGAGGAGACCTGCAGGACAGAGTCTCTGTCCATCACCTGTCCACCCAGCTGTCGTCTATCATCTATCTACCTGTCTGTCAGTCATCTATCTACCTATCTATCTCTCTATCTGTCATCTACTCATTCTGTCTATCATCTATCTATCTCCTATCATCTATCCATCCTGTCTACCTATCTATCCACCTGTCTATCTATCTATCTGCCATCTACCAATTCTGTCTGTCTATCTGTCTCTCTGTCATCGACCCATCCTGTCTGTCCAGGTGGCTCTCACACCCTGGGTGGGGCTGCTCCTGGCTCCTGGTGTGTGGGGCCCAGAGAGGCTGCTCCACCTCCTGCAGCGCACAGCACAGCCCACCCCAGAGACCCCCAGCCCCAGAGGCCCCCGGTGCCCAGGAGACCTGCAGGACAGAGTCTCTGTCCATCATCTGTCCACCCAGCTGTCACCTGTCGATCATCTATCTACCTGTCAATCATCCCTTCTCTCCCATCTGCTTCCCGAGGCTTCAACAAACCCTGAGCCAGGAGAACCCCGTCTCGGGTCAGGAGGGAGCCCGGCCAGCGGCCACGGAGACTTTTTATCACCTTTTAAAACGCCCAGGGTCGTGTGTGACATCCCCAAGCTGCAGGGACGCGCCCGTCCCCGAGCCACCAATGGAGGGACGCTCATAAAAATGACGGGGGTCAGGAGCCGGGGGGTTTCTGGGCCAGGCGGAGTGAGTCCAGCAGCTGCCAATGTCCCGGCCGAGGGAGGAGCCGCTGGACGGGAGCAGGGGGCTGCCCACAGTGGTGGTGGCAAGAATAAGGCCCCAGAGATGTCCCCGTCCCGGTCCCCCGTGGGGACAGTTTTGGGATGGAGTCCAGGGGCGCTTCCCCACGGAGCTGCACCCGCAGCCCTTTGGAGTCTTTATTGAGAGTCAGGGTCTCCCTGAGTTGCTGAGGCTGGCCTCCACCTTGCAATCCTCCTGCCTCAGCCTCCTGAGCCGCTGGGATTCCCGGCTCCTGATGGGACTCCACCTGGAACCCTTGGGCCCTCCGGACAGAACTGCCCGCCTGCAGCCCAGGTCCCCAGGTGCTGGGGACGCCACAGCCCGGGGCTGAAGCTACGGAAGCTCCCAGCAGAGGGCATTAGGGGAACGCGGATCCCGCCTCTGACCTGCCGGGAGCTGCCTGCAGAGAGGAACCGGCTTCCTCACCACGAGTTCTCCCAGCCCAGCCGGGGTCCCCTGGGCAAGTGACCACACAAGGCCATGCCACCACCCTTGGAAGAGGGTCCTGACTCTTGGCTTTTAAATGTGAATAAACCTTCTTTTTCCTACCAGGGATCATGACCCTGGGGGACACTTAACCCCGGAGCCACATCCCGAGCCCTTTCTATGTCGGATACAGTGACAGGGTCTTGCCGAGGCCGGCCTCCAACTTGCCATCCTCCTGCCTCAGCCTCCCGAGCTGCCGGGATGACCGTTGTCCACTGCGGGGGCCACGCGTGGACTCCCCGGGGGGAAGAACGTGAAAACCCTGCTCAAGGTCAAATGGGGATATAAATTGGGTGGCATTTCAGGGGCTTCCAAATGGGGACACTGGCCACCCACCATCTAGGGAGATGTGTCCAGTGGGTCCATTTCAGTTTAGCTCTGGGACTTGGTTCCTCATCCCCGTTGGGTGCACTGGGTGCCCTTCTGGGACTGCCCAGGGCGGCTGTGTCCACTTGGCTGAATCTCTTTGGGGTCCAGCCTGCAAAGTCACATCTGATTTCTGGCTGGGTCACCCCCGTCGATGGCTGGCGCCCTGTCCACTGGGTGAGCCAGGCAGTAGGGCACGCGGAGCTGACCTGACCTGAGATCTTGACCCTCCAGCGATCCTCAGGTATAGGTGGGCACTGGGCACCCTGTTTTCATTCACAGCTGCCCCTTAGGGACAGGACCCTCTGGGTGGCCACTGCCCGGCCCTACGGAGACACATGGGCCACGCGACGATTCTGCCCTTGGGTCACTGCTGCGCGTGTTGGGATGGGGACGCGGGCAGCGTGGCTTCGAGTGACATTTCCAGACGATGCCGGGCTAGGGGCGGCCCGGTTTGGATGCATTCCACCTGGACGTCCACATGGTCCTTCGAAGCCATCTTTCTGGGTCGGGGGTCTCACGGGGTCCCCCGTGTTGCTCAGAGGGTTCAAAGGTAATTTGCATCTGCAACCACCCACGGTGTCCATCGGGCAGTGCATGGACCCTGGTGGACATTGCAACCCGAAGTCCACCCGCTCTGTCTCGGGGACATCACATCCCACTTTTGCCCCTGGGAAGAGCCATCCAGGAACCCGCTTGTCTGCACGGGTCACTCCAGATGTCCAGGGTCCCCTCTGCAAACCGCTGGGGTCTCCTCACCCGTCGGGGCAGCAGGAGGGGCCCAGAGGCCCGTGGCCCGTCCTCGCAGGTAACAGGTGGGTCCCGCTGCCCGCGAGCCACGTGTTGCACGCCCGGGTCCCGCTCCTGTCCCCGCGGTCCTCTGGGGAGTCCCCCAGTAACTCGGGCGTGTGGGCCACTAGGAGAGGCGGGTCCTCCTCTCCGCTCGGGGCGCAGCGGCGCGACCTGGTGGCGCTGGCGGGGGACGGTCCCCGCCGCCCCGCGCTCCTGCTCCTCGAGGTTCCGATTGAAACGTCCGTCAACAGATGTCGCAGCACATGTCTGCGCCCCCCACCCCCCCAGCTGCCCGCCTTTGTCTGCTGCGTGGAGCTTTTTAAAATTTCATCGCGACGCGGAAGAGGACAATTAATCCGCTGCCCCAGGCTTTGATTATGCCGGGGCCGCGCGCTCCCGCTGCCACCGAGATAATGAGGCCTCACCAGGCGGGAGGCACCGGCTCGGGAGCCCTGGCCTCCGCGAGAGAAACGGAGGACGCAGCAGCGGGCGCGCGGGGAGGTGGCCTCGGCTCCTCTGATGTCTCACCCAGAAGAATGGGTCAGAGCCTCGGTGTCCCCAGCACCCGCAGCCCCCGCCCTCCAGGGCCCCTGCCAGACCCAGGGCCTCTCCCGGGCCTCCGAGAGAGGCAGAGGGTCCTGTGTCCACCCCAAGGAGGACAGAGGGGTGGTCATGCAGGACCCAGGGAGGGGTCTCTCGGCTCAGTCCTTCCTGCAGTAAACAGTGGCGCCTTCCTGGTGGGCCAGGACTGGGGGGAGCCTGCTGATTCTTTCATGCTGATGTCCGGGGCAGTGGCACCCTCTCTGTGCTGTGAGGCAAAGAGCCACGCCCCCCGCTTGAAGTCATCTACAGCCTCCACACGAAATCTCGTCGGGGTGACCCCAGTCGGTACCAGACACACAGTGATGGCCGGTGCCCTCGCAGCCCCTGTGTGCATCAAGGACAAAACAACCCACTATTTTCTGACCTCCTTGCGGGACCCGAAGCCTTTCAATAAAATCAATGCTTTTAAAGGTCAGGGGACACTGTGGGGACAGAGGAGGCGGAGCAGAGATGCGGGACTCTGCTGCACACATGGGCAAACACACGGCCTCCCCACCTGCGGCCCCCCGTGCAGCACACCCGGGCGCAGCGCCCACCCCGAGGACCCAGGGCCCCGAGCGCAGGTTCCCCAACTTCCATCTGGAAGGAGACCCCGGAGCCCCGGGCCAGCGCAGCCGATGGGCGCAGGCCGCACCCAGTGCACCCAGCATCAGCACCATCCATGCGCGCCCAAGTCCACGTAGCGCATGCGCGCGGTGGACACAAACACGATCCTCATTCATCCAAGGGACTCGAGCATCCGCGGGCTTAGGGACCCTGGAGAATCTCCCCGCAGAAACCAAGGGACCACAGAAAAGCGCCTGTTGCGTTTCTGCATACATGATGCGCTTTGTGTATACGAGCCCTTCCGGGTGCACCTGGCTGGCCGTGGGTGACCGCGTAAACAGCCACGTGGGGCACGCATCTCGTGCACGTGCAATGGGTCACCTCCCCGCCCACGCACGCACGCAGCACGCACGCGGGGCACGCCCCCTGTCTGTGGCTCCTTCTGGAGGCCAAAGGCGTCTCCAGACCCAGGAGCCCGAGGGCCGCAGCTGGAGAAATGCACGTTTTCCCCTGTCTCCTCGGCCCCTGATGGTCACCTCCTGTCCCCGCTTGTCCCGCCCTCTGCCTGCACCCCGCAGCACCTGGGCCCCAGCTAAGCAGCACCATGTCACCTGTCTGGTCCTGGCCTCCGTTCTCAGCCTCCCCCGGAGAACCTGAGCCCCGCTGGATGCAGGGCCACCAGGCAGGGCCAGGGGGAACCCTTAGGGCCAAGGTCAGTGACGGGCTCGTCCGCCTGGGTCCTGGAGCATCTCTGTGCCCATCTGCTCGGGCTCCTTCTGCGTCCATCACCGACAGGATCCTCGCCTCTGCCTCGGTGGCAGGGGACGTATGGGAAGGGACACCACTTGACTTGGGGCCTCTGCAGACGGGTCCAGGGCAGCGCGTGGCCTTCCTGGGTCCTGTGTGGATTGCGCTCCCAGCTCTGGGGGAGAACCGTTTGCAGGACCGATCTCCTGGGCTCCCTCCTCCCTGGGCCTCCCTATAAAGCCCCTGTTCCTGTCCCACGTGGTCGGGGCGCGGGAACAGCCTCCCCAGGCCCCGGAGGCCGCTCTGTCCCCAGACTCAGCGAGGGTCTTGCAAATGGTGCAGAGAGACGCGGCCCACAGCGACCCCAGGGGACGGAGCCACAGGGGTCCGCACATGGCCACCCAAGAGCCAAGAGCGGCCTCCGCGGTCGAGGCCGGTGACTCCCCCAAGCTGTTTCATTGGTAAGATCAGCTTCCATTTGTTTAAGATTTAAATGAGCAACGGCAGCCCACTTCCGGGGAGAACAAGCACCGTCCATATTCTCTCCTCCTCTTCCTGTGTCCGGCTGGCCACGCAGTCTTGACCCCAGAGCCTGCGAAGGGGACCTTGGGTGGAAACAGACGGAGTTAGTGAAGGGTCCCCCAACCTGGCAGTCGCAGTCTCTGTGCGCACGTGTCACGGACTGGATGCTGCTCCCCAAATTTCTCGCCTGCAGCCCTGGCCCCAGGACCTTGGGACGCGCCTGTGTGTGTGCAGATGGGTCTTTGCAGAGGGGATGGAGGTGCAGTGAGGTCCCAGGGTGGCCCTGACCCAGCAGGACTGGGGTCCTCGTAGAGGAGGAGATGAGGACACAGACGCACACAGAGGGACGCCCCGGGAGGACACAGGGAGAAGACGGCGGCTGCCAGCCCAGGGGAGAGGCCTCGGGAGGAGACCGCCCTGCCCACCTGGACCTCGCACCTCCAGCCTCCAGGACGGGGAAGGCCTACACACTCACTTATCCATCTGAGCATTTGGGACGTCCCCAAATCATCATTTTCCTTCTCTGATAACGCCACGAAGTGGCTCAATCAGACCTGGGTAACCCAACCCATTTTGGGAGGCTGAGGCAGGAGGATGGGAGGTTGGAGGCCAGCCTGAGCAACGTAGCGAGGCTGTAAAGCAGCTCAGTGAGACTTGGTCTCCCAATTTAAAAAAATGAAAATAAAAAAGGCGGTGGCCGCGGCTCAGAGGTTAACCAGCCCTGGTTCCATCCTTGGTTGGTTAAAATCAGAAAATGAATCTGCAGGTGACGGGCAGGGAGCCGCCACATTTGCTGCCAACCGAGTCCTGAAGGTGTTTGAAGCCGGAGGCGTGAGATGTTGAAGGCTGGGCCCGGGTCAGGGGGGCTCACCAAGCTCTTGTCACATCATTACCTGTGATGGACAGCACGTCGTCGCTGGTGACTTGGGTGAAGAAGGACGCACAGGTTTAGAAAAAAAAAAAAAAGTGGATTTCTGTCATTTGTGACAACAGGGACCAAGAACACGGGGTCATTATGTCCAGTGAAAGACACCAGGTGCGGAAAGACAAGTCCCCGAGCTGTGAGGTGGCATCGGAGTGAGCTGACCTCGGCCCAGCCCAGGGGGAGACGCTGGTTACCAGAGACTGCGCAGGGGGCCTCAGATGGAGGCCCCGGGGGACCAAGATGAAATAGAGAAGGGAACGAGTCCCGGTGTCCCTCGGCCCAGGAGGGACTGCGGACCGCAGAGATTTCTGTTCCACGCAGCATTTCCAGGGACGCAAGCCAGGGGCCGTGGTGCACGCCTGGCCTCCCGGGGGCTGGGGAGGCCGAGGCAGGAGGATCGCGAGTCAGAGGCCAGCCTCAGCAACTTATGGAGGCCCTCAGCAACTTAATGAGACCCTTCGCCCAAATCATCATCATCATCATCATCATCATCATCATCATCATCATCATCATCATAAAGGGCTGGGGATGCGGTTCCCTGGCTCTGCTTGGATTCAATCTCTGGTACCAGAAAAAATAAAAAATAAAAAATGGTCACACTCAGCCTCTCCCCTGCCACCTGCGCACTGGTTCGGCTTTTTGCAAGGCACCCCCTGTCCCTCAGCCCCTGAGGGACAGATAACGCCCCGGGGAGGCCCGTCCCAGTCCCTGGGGTCTGTGCTGGCCTTGTGGGGCCGTGTGCAGCAATCTCGGGTTTAGGGTGCGTCTTTGCGCACGGGCCTGGGTTTGTGCATGGACGCAGACGCTGGAAAAGAGAGAGGGGGGGGACTGGGGAAGGAAGAGAAGGAACGAAAAGCAAAGGAAGGGAAGGAAAAGGGAAGAAAATGCAATGATTTGCTCAATATTTTCTGGCGACCTCTCTCTGCAAGAAGCCTTCGCACGCTTAAGAGCGAAACCGAGGCTCACGGGTTTACGCATGCGCACAGACACCTGCCCGCCCCCCTTCTCACACCCGCGGCTGCGCAGTGAGACCTGCAGTCAGTGCGCGCCGCGTTCTGCTGCTACGACCGACGCCCGCGCGCCTCGTTTCTCCCTGTGATCCCTGGGATAATTTAGAGGAGATAAATTGAAATCTATTAGAGTTTAATGTAAAAAAGCCGTAATTAGTTTGCCGGAGAGAGAGAGAGAGAGAGACACAGAGAGAGAGGGTGGAATTAAGCCAATTATCACGTTATAGCAAGGCAGGAAAGGAAAAAAAATATAATAATAATAATAATAAAAAAATACATCCGCCCCGAGAAGGAGTCCCGGGCTGCACCCTGGGCCCCCCAGATGCATGGGTCTCGTTATTGGATTAATGGAATCCACACATCAAGGCCGGACGAGGGTGCATTCCTTCGCCATCCTAATGAGCGCAGTGCGCTACCCGTGCAGCAGGCAGAGGCTTGCAACAGAGAGAGGAGAGAGAGGGAGGGGAAGGGGGCGAATTTTGCAGCAAAGCAATTACCATGCAGATGCTAAAACAGCCACCTAGCGTCTTTGTGCATATGCAATTATTATGCTCGGCACAGGGTGCGCCTGCCTGCCTGCGCGTGTCTCCTCCGTCTGCTCAGACCCGGAGCAGGGGCACCTCCCTACAAGAGCACCCAGTGCTTTTGCAAAAAATAAAAATTAAAAATTAAAAATAAAAAGGAGAGAAAAAAAAATAATAAAATAAATAAGTAAAAAAAGAACCACCCAGCTCCTCCATCTCGGTGCAATTAAAAAATAGGTATTTAAAGGAAGCCGGGTAACTCCCTGCCCCTCTTGACTGTCAAATTAATTCAGTCACTCCGCAGATACCATCTGTATCACGGAGGGAGCATGTCACCGGGGCTCGGAATCCGTCAGGAGCTGGGGGGGAGCCGTGCTGTTGCGTTTGATGGCTTGTGATAATGGGGGACAGGAGCAGCGATTGCAACCGATTCATCACAGATCTCCCCGTAATTACCTGACCTGTTCCCGTGTGTCAGGGTGCCACCAAACACGGTGTTTTCATGTCACACGCGGTATGGGCATTGGGGGGCTTTGATCAGGCTGCATTCTGCAAGATGTCAGCCTGACTCTATTTTAATTGAGTCTACGGTAGCATTTAAAAAAAAAAAAAAAAGAAAGAAAAAGAACAGGAAAGATGAGCCACCTTCCACTCGGGTTGTGGGGCTCCGGAAGACGCTGACGGACTGGCTGGCACTTGGGGACCTGACGTCTGCTCCGGGGCCAGGTCGGGGAGCCCCCCTCCGGGGGGGAAAGCCAATGGATCCCAGAGGAGGAGTTCGGGGGAGCCCACCTGCACCCGCTGCAGGTGCCCTGGGCATCCCTTGGGGTCCCTGATGGACACTCTGAGCCTCTTGGGGCAAAGGCAGCTGAGAGGCTCAATGTACCTGCATGCAGCTGTCCCCAGGCAGGTGGTGACCCCAGGACCCTAGATAGGCACGTGCACCTGGAAGGGACCCCCCATCTCCAGCCCTTAAACATTCTTTTTTACTGACCTGGTCAGTCCCCCCGGGGAGGGGGTGGGGACGCGCTGAGCCCCGGGTTGCACACATCCCTGTCCCCGGTGGGGCTGGGGGTGCATTTATTTTGCGTTGGGTTCTGGGCGACAGGAGAGCCCCACCTTTCTGTCTGCGAGCTCTGTCACGCCCTAACCCGATGCTCCTGGCCTCGTTGACCCAGCCTGGCAGGAAGGACTGAGGTCGCTGTCCTCCTCACCCAGGGCTGACAGACAGCGGGACCGACCCCGGCCCGCCCGCCCGCGCGCTTGGCGGTGCTGTAACAAAAGCCCGCAGCCCGGGCAGGTTACAGAGCACAACAGGCCCCAGGGCCCAGCTCTGGGCTGCAGCCCCAGGTCCAGGCGGGGCAGCCCGGGGTCAGCTGAGGTTGCCTCCTGCTCCCAGAGACGTCTTCTCCTGGGTCCTTCATGGGGAAGGGCAGGGAGTCCAGCCTCCATTTCTGTTCTGGGGAGACACTAATCCCATCATGGGGGGTCGTACCCTCATGGCCTCATTGAATTCCGTCTTAAGTCCCTCCCTCACCTCCCAATACCATCCCGTGGCACATCAAGGATCCATTACTTGCCACACCAAGCCTGAGCCTCCTCTAGTTAGCAATGCCCACCAGGTTGAACCACTGGAGGCTGTCAGTGGAGTCCCGGGATGAGGCCAAGCCTGTGGGTGCTCGGTCTCATGGTCCTCCTCCTGCGGGAGGGGCAGAAGCAGCACTCCGGAGACAGTGCTCACCCGGACTTGAACATGGAGCAGAGCCCGTGGGGCACGACAGCTCGGTTTGAGGACATGGTCTACGCTGGAGTGTCCCTTGGTGCGACTGGGAGGTTGTGGGCTCTTTAAAAGGTGGAGCCTAGAGAGGAAGTGAGGTGACTGGGGGTGTGGTCTGGAAGGGGATGGTGGAAACTGCATTCTTCCTGCCTGCCTCTTTTACTTCCGGGTCACCTGACCTCCTCCACCCCATGGTCCCGCCATATGCAGTGTGTCACTACAGGCCCAAAGCAACAGAGCCAGGCGAGCAGGGACAGAGGCATCCGGAGCCCAAACAAACCTTTCTTCCCTCCAGTGGGCGCCCTCAGGTGTTGTGTCACAGTATCGGAGAGCTGATGGACACAATCCCGTGGAGCCGCCACCTCATTCTCAGCGACTGTTAGCTATTTCTTTCTGTGTTTCTGTTGGTGCATCATAATTGCACAGAACGGCGGGGCTCACGGCTCTCTGTTCACATATGCACACATTATTACGGCTGTTATGACCTGATTGCATTCAAATCTTGACAGGGACAGATTTTCCTGGTGGGCCCACCCCCAGGGCCCCAGCGGCCCTGCCGGTCCCTCTGCTCCTCCCGGGCCCCTTGGTCCTCAAGGCCGTGCACCCCCTGGGTCTGCACCCCTCACCCCCTCCTCCCGGCTCCCACCTTCTCTGCGCCCCGGGAGCAGCCCTAGGTCTCCCATGATGCCTCGAGGCGAAATTCAAATTAAAATAGAAACAACCCGGAGTTGGAGGCGCTCCCTGCATATCAAGTAAATTAACAGGGGAAAAAAAAATAAGAAGGACCGAAGCCAAGGATGGCTTCTGCGGCGGAGATGCTTTCTAGAAGGGCCGGGCGGGAAGCAGAGGGGAGTCTCGTAAAACCCTGATGCCACTCGTAAAAACCCTGGAAAGAAAATCCTCCCCCCCCCATTTGATCCCACGATGGGAAAAAATGTAAGAGGGCCCAGGATGGGGGACAAGCTCGGGACAAAGAGCCAAGGCGCTCACGGAGCCTCAACCAGGTTTGACTGGGGGGCTATGGGCCCGTTGCTGGGCAGCGCACTGTGCAAGGGGGTTGGTCCCAACCGTGTCCCATTCCTGTCACTCCATCGGCTGAGGAGGCCGAAGCAAGAGGATGGCAAGTGGGAGGCCAGCCTCAGCAACTTGGTGAGGTCCTAGGCAACTCAGTGAGACCCTCACCCTTACCTGCTGACGCAGGCCATTCTACTTCCTGTCTCCTAGAGTGCGTGGCCGCCCTAGGCAAGTCTCATAAGTGCCATCCCATGACGTCCGTCACTGTAGGGATTGGTGTATGTCACTCAGCAGGAGTTCCTTCCTGTCATTGCCTGTGCCAGAGTCTCCCCCCTTTTCAGGGCTGAATAATATTCCATTGCACAATCCAGGTCACATTTCCTTTAATGGACACCCGGGTGGCTTCTACGTCCTGGGTTTGGGGACTGGAGCTGTGGGGAGCACGGGTGCACCAGTATCTCCTGCACCCAGCTTTCCATTCTTTTCCATTTATACCAATAATGGAGGTATCTAGATCCGGTGCTGATTGGAACATGGACTGTGGGTCACGGTATCAGGATTCAAGCGCATTTAGTGCATGCGTGATGCCAAGCACCACCTCCGCCTAGTTCCAGAACATTATGTGACCCAAAAGGAGACCCTTACCCATTAGCACTCCCTCCCCATCTCCCCTCCCCAGTCCCTGGGGATGCACAGGTGACCACTGATACTTAAACCCCAGCACTCAAGCCATGAATCCACTTTCTGCCTCTGCAGAATTCCCTACTCTGGACCTTCCATGTGAATCGAATCACACAGGAGGTGGCTATTGCGCCTGGCCCCGAGCATCCTGTCCTCAAGGTCCACCCACGTTGTAACCGGGGTCAGAACCCCACTCCTTTTCATGGCTGTGTAATAGTCCACCCCATGCGTGGACCCCATTCTGTTCATTCATTCTTCAGCCAAAAGACCCAACAAGAACAACTTAGAGGAGGACAAGGTCACTTGGGGCTCCTGGTGGCCGACGTTCAGTCTCTGGTGGCCGACTCCATGGCTCTGGCCCAAGGGGAGCAGAACAAGATGGCGGCAGGGCCTGGAGGAGGAGAGCAGCTCAGGACAGGGCACCAGGGAGCAGAGAGAGCTCTGCTCACCAGGGACAGGACAGAGACCCCAAAGGCACAGCCCAGGGACCCCCTCCTCCAGCCACACCCCACCTGCTGCAGTCACCACCCATTGAGTCCATCCAAGTGGATTAATCCACTATGAGTCTACACGTCTCACAACCCACTCATTCCATCTCTGAATAATACTCGGCAGCGGAGGAGTCAAGGAGTCCCGGCCTCCACGTTTCTACCGTAATGAGAAAGGAGGCCGTCGTCTCCCTGAGCGCAGTAGGAGTCGGGGTGGGTGTGTGTCACGGTGACCCTTGGCCACCGTGTGTGTCGCCAGGGTGTCAGGTGCCCCCGGAGCCGGGCAGGCGGGACAAGGGGACGTCAGTCACAGCCTCGTTGACGCGGACCTGGGGTCCTCGGGGCGCAGCGCCCGTGGCCACCCCGCGTCGCCATCCGCGCGTTCTCAGTGCGCACTGAGGGCCCCGATCGAGTCCCGCGGGTGATGAAGGACGAATGAGGCCCCCTCAGCCGCGAGGACAGACACTTAGGGCCGGGGACTCTCGGGTGTGACATGCCATCGAGGGTGATAATGGCCCCAGAGGTGGCCGTGATGGACCACAAGGACGCGAGGCGCAGGTCTGTGACAATGGCAGGGATCTGCAGAGGGCGGGGACATGGCCAGCGGGCATTAGGGGGCGCCTGGGTCCGTCTTTGCACACCGTTGGGGGTGCTTAGCACGGTAAACAGGGGTGTCAATTAGGTGCACTCCTCTAGGTATGCATTGGGTACAATTATGTGTCCCCGAGCCTCAGAGGCCCAGAGAGGCTGCAAGTTGCTGTTCGGATGCAGCTGTCGCGTCTGATCCCACCACGTCCCCTTGGTGGACGTGTCCTGGGCACCATGATTGGAAAGAGGTGGCCTTCAGGATGGGCACGCACCTGGCGTCCACCTGGTGGGCTTGGGCCTCCCTTGCCTGCCATTCGGACCAGGGTCTCCTTTCCGTACCCCTAAACGCTGGGCCGCGGGGACCTCAGACCACAGCTGCAGGTGGGATCCCAGCGGCCATGGAGAGTGGCTTCCCGATCTCCAGGGGACAGTACCTGTTACCAGTGGCCAGAAGTTCACACCTTACCCCGGCGCCGAGGCCCACGCCTGTCATCCCAGCAGCTGGGGAGGCTGAGGCAGGAGGATGGCGAGTTCAAAGCCAGCCTCCGCCACAGCGAGGCCCTGAGCAGCTCAGGGAGACCCTGTCTCTAAATAAAATGCAAAATAGGGCTGGGGACGGGGCTCAGGGGTCGGGTGACCCTGACTTCAGTCCCTGGTACCCCTGCCCCCATAAAAGGACCCTGAGCTGGGCTCCTCCTGGGGCAGGTGGCCCTCGTGCCATGGCCGTGTCCTCCCAAGAGACAGAGGAGGGGACACAGACCCAGAGGAGGAGCCCCGTGGAGACGGAGGCAGAGACTGCAGTGAGGGGCCACCAGCCCAGGGCCACCTGGAGCCCAGGAGCTGGACAGGCAGGAGGAGCCCCCTGGAGCCGGCAGAGGGTGAGCGGAGGCCACGGGGACCTTAGTGAGTTTCCCGAAGCCGGACCTTCCCAGGGCCCCGAGGAACCGAGTGCAGGTCACAGGGACGGTGGCCCGTCCCCCACAGTAAGCACATCCTGTCCCCTTTCTGGGGTCCACTCCCCGCCCCTGTCCGGGGCCACAGAAACGCTGATTCCAGAAACATTTCACAATCGAAATGTCGAGTCCCTTGATTAAAGGCGCTGACGACTGGGAAAGGGATTTGGAAGTAGCCACAAGGCATCTGGGGACTTCAAAGGACGCTCACTTGGGGGCTGAAACCGGAGCCTGTCTGTTCTCCCCAGGCCCAGGAACCCTGCTGCCCGGCCCCTGGGGCAAGAGGCTGAGGAGTCTCATCCCTTCTGCTACAGAGGCTCGGACCTCCCTGGAGGTGGAGGCCACGGGTTTGTCTGTTCCCAGACTTTTTTTTTTGGTACCGGGAATTGACCTCAGGGACACTCAACCCCGGAGCCCCCTCCCCAGCCCTATTTTGCATTTTATTTAGGGACAGGGTCTCCCTGAGCTGCTCAGGGCCTCGCTTTGGTGGAGGCTGGCTTTGAACTCGCCATCCTCCTGCCTCAGCCTCCCCAGCTGCAGATGTCCCCTGGGGGATGGAGCCCGAGAACTGAGGTCGGATCTTGGGGCGGGCAGAGGTGACTGCCACCAACGTGAGCCCCTGGGTGACAAGGTCCAGGTGACCAAGTGCCACCTGGCCCAGCAGAAAACCTTCACGGGAGACCTGGGTGCGAATTCAGCATTTCCGGGTTGTCCCCTCTGCATCGATTTCTTGCTGAGCCTCGGCTGGGACCCCAGGCCCCGTGCACCAAGTGTCCCACCCCATCTTTGGGCCTGGTCCCCCAGACACCTGCTGCCTGCCCGGGGACCCTACTTCGCAGCTCAGCCCGGCTCAGCTCCTGCAGGTCCCGAAGGGGCAGGGGATCCCGAAAGGTGCTGTGCTAAGTACCCCTCCATCACTGCAAAGATGGAGACGACCGAGTTACAGAGGGTTTATTTGGGGATCAGGGTTTGGATGGTCCCGGTCTGTGGTCAGGTGACCCTGTTGCTTTGAGCCCGTGGAGAGGCCGAGCATCCCAATAGCCCATCATCTCATGGTGGCCAGGAAGCAAAGAGAAAAAAAGAAGAAGAGACGGGGGTCCCAGTGGACCAATGGTCAACGCCAGCAGTTACTCTTCCACCAACAAAAACCACCCGCAGAGGGAGGCAAGGTCTCAGCGCGGCGCCAAACCCTGGGTCAGCCCCACGGGATGGAGCCCCAGCTGCCCCAGTGGTGTCCCTGGGGGTGCCCAGAAGCATCTCCTCGCAGCAGTCTCCGTGGGCCTTCCCCCAAGAGCGCCCCATGGAGGGCGAAAGGGAGGCCAGCCTCAGCCCTTGGCGAGGCCCTAAGCGACACAGCGAGTCCCTGTCTCTCAGCAAAGAAGAAACGGGGCTGGACTGTGGCTCGGTGCTTAGGCACCCGGGCTCAGTCCCTGGCTGTGTCAGACTTGATCCACGTGGAGACGGAGGCAGAGACCCGAGTGATGGGGCCACCAGCCCAGGGACACCTGGAGCCCCAGGAGCTGGGAGGGCCAGCTGTCCCTCTTCCTGGCTGTACTTTGCACCTGGAGCGTCCCCTCCGACCCCAAAGGGCGCACGCATTGGAGTGGCCACTATTGAGAGGTTGCGGAGCCTTTAAGAGGTGGAGCCTGGGTGGAAATGAGGTCACTGGGGGCGTGGCCTAGATTATGGGGACCCCTTCTCCTGCAGAGGAATGACCCCCAGGCCTGGGCCTGCCGTGAGGGACCCTCTCGTCCCTGCACCTGGGGCCGATGGACCATGGCTGAACTCTCCAGAACTGTCCATCAACATGAACCTTTTGTCTTCATAATGAGATGGTCCCAGGTGTTTGTCACAGTGACGGGGAGCAAGCCAAAGGCAGCTCCCTGGTCCAACCCTCCTCCTTGACATTTTTTTGGTACCAGGGTCCCTGGACCCCTGAGCCCCGTCCCCAGCCCCTATTTGGCATTTTATTTAGGGACAGGGTCTCCCTGAGTTGCTTAGGGCCTCGCTCTTGTTGAGGCTGGCTTTGAATTCGCGATCCTCCTGCCTCACCCTCCCAAGCCACTGGGATGAGGGGTGTGTGCCACCATGCCGGCTGTCCCCTGACTTTTTTTCTGATTAAAAAGCGGCACTTCAAAAGGCCACGTGCCGTGCGCAGTGCTCACCAGTCATTCCCATGGCTCGGGAGGCTGAGGCAGGAGGCCTGCAAAGTCGGAGGCCAGCCTTAGCCATTTATCGAAGCAACTCAGCGAGACCCCTGGGTCCCAATAAAATTTAAAAACGGGCTCGGAGTGGATCTCAGCCGCCGAGTCTTTGCTTAGGAGGTCCAGCTTGCTGGGCTCAATCCTCAGCCCTGCCCCGGGGGAAAAAATAAAAATAAAAATAAAATCTAAAAAAAGCGAATTTTTTTTCTGTGCCGTAAATGTCACACCCAACAGGCTGCACTTTTCAAAGCGTGGCCTCCCCTGTCAACCCCTAGCGCAGTCCCCAGCGAGAGCAACCGTGCTAAGATGGACGGGGGCCACCACGTGGGCGGAGGCCCTGCAAGGTGCCCAGCCTCCTCTGGGCTCCGGGTCCTGGATCTACCTCCCAGACCCAAAGGGGCCCCTCGAGGCGCTGAATGGAAACAGGACCCCGCGCCCCGCGCCCCGCGCAGCCGGCCAAGTGCTAATGCGCAGCAGATGCCCGGCTCAGCGCGGGCCCTGATTGGGGACCCGCTTCATAAGGACTTCATTTCCCTGGGCCGTAACAGCGCCATTAACCCCCCTTTACGAGCAAACGGGAATCTGGTTTCTGTCCTCTCTTTTTTTCACAGACTGAGGCCCGGGAGGGAGTCGGGGAGGCTCCGCCCAGGGGGGCGCTGCGAGCGCACGGGGGCTGCAGGACGGGGGCGCTCTAGGCTCCCTCGAGTGCAGCGTCGCTCTGCAGGAGCCACCTGGGTCTGATTGGCACTTGCTGGGAGCAGATGGGGTCCCCGGGCTCCCGGATCAAAGAGAGGGACCGGTCCCTCCCTGAGCCTCCCAGCGGGGTGGGAAGGGGCCCCCTGGATCCAGCTCAGCTCGTGCAGGAGGGCAGGGGCGACCCCGCTGCGCTCTGTGTCCAGCAGAGCAGGATTTCCTGTCCTTGGAGGGCATCAGGCACTGGGGGGGGGCACCACAGGGGGATCTGGGGCTCGGCCAAGCCCCCCCCCCCACGTCGGGCAGCATCATGGGGTCCCTTTCCCCCAGCCCCTGGCCCACCTCAAACCTGCTTTCCGTCGCCGAATGTGCCCCATCTGGATAGTTTGACCGAAATGAAGTTGAGTGTCCTTTGGTGTCTAATCGGAGCATCCCGTTTCCAAGGTTCTCCTACCCTGCACCAACCAGCAGAGATGGATTCCTTTTCATAGCTGCGTAATATTCCGCCGTGCGCATGGACCACTGAAGATTGACCCGTGGATGTCCACGCTGACCATTGTGCGTTCTTCTGGTGCAAACCTGGGTGCTCCAGTCTCTGCTTCCTTTGTGTGTGTGACCGTAGTGTGGCCTTGGTCAGTCCCCCAATGAATGACCCAGGTAGCTGCACGCCCATTTTTAACCATCATAAAGAAAAATCACTATGAATATGCGTGGACGGGTCATCTGTGACCTGGAGCTTCCCTTCCTCTTGGGCACATACCCAGCCACGGCCAGCGCGAGCAGCAAGTGTATATTGACCTTTATGCCCAGTTGCCCACGTTCTCCAGCTACGGGCGCCATTTTGAATTTCCACCCAGAATCGCCCAGTGGCTCTGTCTCCTCGTCCAAACTCGGTGTTGGGCGTGTTTTCCATTTTAGCCGTCCGTGGGGGCCCGGGCGTGTGGAGTTTCCATTTCCCTACAGAATAGGGACGTGGGTGTCCACCATCCGCGGTCGCCTTGGAAGAAGAATCCGCTCAAGTCCATTGTGCAAACCTAAGGGTCATGAATGGATGCTTCCGATCTTTGTGGTGAAACGTGGATGGTTTGAAGCTACAGATTTGCGTGACCATCTGTGGATTATTATTGTTATTATTATTATTTATTAATCCAGTGGTTCCAGAACCATATCTGTGCATTGAATTTGCACAGATATCTCCCGAGTGGTTGGGCTAGTCCAGTTGCACAGGTTACAGGAGAACAAGGGGACTTGGTGGCTCCCCTGATTCGGGGCCATGCCTCTCAGCTGACCAGCGATTTGGGGACAAGTGTTGGGTTCTGGAGTGAAAATAGAAAACTTGGGAGGAACTTGACCCTTGAAGGCAGGTAGAAGGGTGCAGAGAGAGAGGGAGAGAGAGACGCGTCCTCAGATGCTCACCCCCCGGGGGACCTGCGGTGGCCTGCAGGCAGGGACAGGCTGCAGACATCTGCAGAATGTCCACCCACTGGGTCGCGTCCGAGTCATTGAGTCATCGGAATCCAAGCAGCCCGGGGACACGGTGGGGTGGGGATGAATCTTCCCGTTGACGTCCGCAGGGGCAGAGTCAGCCGAGGAGTGGCATAGGGCGTGATCTACGCTTCTCATAACGTTGCAGACCGTTAAAATGAAGATGTCATAAAACCAGGGACAAGGGACTCCAGGGATGGAAGGGCTGCGGAGCCCGTGGGGTGGGGGTCAGCTAGGGTGGTGCGGGGGTGGACGGAGCGCAGGTGCGGCTGGATCAGGGGGAGGCCGTGCATCCTTCACCCTCCCTGTTGGTGGGTGATTGACAGGTGGATTGCTTTGGAGTCTTGCAAAGATGCCACCAGATTAAAAAGAATCTACATGGAGCATGAGGAATGACGAAATCTAAACGCACAGGATATTCTGGGGGTACGGGTCCTGAGTGTGTCCCAGGTCCCCTGAAAGACCACTGAAAACAATCACCAGGATGAGACGGGTCTCTCGCTTCCGGGGCACCTGCCGAACCCTCACCTTCTCCTGGGGACCCACAGTCACACCTGCAGGCATTGCCAAATGCTGCTCCCCTGGACTCTGCCAGCAAACTCCTCTTCTCCCTGCAAAACCCCACGCGCCCCGCCCTTCCTGCCTTCTGTTAGTTCTCCCACAGAACCAGGGTGAGCGTCTCCCCCTGAGATGGAGCTGTTGTCCATGTGTTTCCTGCAGCCCTGGGTGGCACCCGTCTCCACCCACCTGCTCATCTCTGTCTGAGGGGTCCACACACCACCTTTGACTCGTGTGGTTGCAGGAGGCTCAAGCTGCCATATTGGTTTGGGGCATTGGCTACATGAGGTTCCCGCTGCCATTTTTGTCCAGGGCATGTATTGCATGAGGTTCCTGCCGCCATGTTGGTTTGGGGCATCTATTTGGTGAGTTTCCTGCTGCCATGTTGGTTTGGGGCATTTATTGCATGAGGCTCTTGCTGCCATATTGGTTCAGGGAATTCCGAGATCACTGGGCCCTTTTTAGGTTGAAAGGCCAGAGGAATGGAGCTGCGCCCTTTAGCTTTCAGATTTGGGGGTGCGTCTGCCAAGGGCACCCACCCGAGGGCCCCTGGCACGGCCAACATCAAGGGGTTGTGCCCCGTGGCTAGTGGAGGGGTCTGGTACCTCCTGATGGTCCATTAGGGCCCCTTAAATGATTGACAGCTGATGCTCCCAGCTCTGGGCTGCAGCCCGAGGTCCAGGCGGGTCCGACCAGGTCAGCTGAGGCTGCTTCCTGCTCCCAGAGGGGCCTTCTCCTGGGTCCTCCATGGGGGACGGGCAGGGGCCTCTCGGGTCTCTCTGAGAAGGACCCTTGTCCCCTTCCTGGGCTGCACCTGGGAGCTCAGCCCTCCCAGAGCCCCCTCCACACCAGCCCCTGGGGCCTCTGCACAGAGAAACTCGATCTCCCCCATTTGCACATAACCCCGTTTGCAATGGATCACGTTGCTTTGGAGTTGAAAGATGCTTTTCCTGTTTATTTCTCTTAACTAGGAAACATTGATTCTAGAGGAAAAAAACAATAAGTGCAATCAGCAATTTGGGGATTTAGTGTAACATTTTTTTTTAAAAGAGCAAACAAACGTAACAGCCGTTCCAGATTTTTGTGCTTATCCTGCAGCTGGGGATAAAACGGTTTGAAAAAGAAAACGGGAGACATGAGCAATGAGTGGGTAAAAAGTGCTTAAGGCTCACACTCGTGCGCTCGTTTAATGAGCGTCTGTTAAGTTCCTACCACAAGTTGGCCAGCGTCGAGGTGGCGTCCCAGGGTTAATTTCCACTTAACGTGCCCAGGAATTGTTTGAAGCCAGGCGCGGTGGCGCCCGCCCATCATCCTAGACTTTGGGGAGGCTGAGGCAGGAGGATGGCAAGTTGGAGGCCAGCCTCAGCAACTTAGTGAGACCCTAAGCAACTGAGGGGATTTAGTGTAAAATGCAAATTTCTCTACCATCCTGCAGAGGCACAGAGACCAACAAGGGCTTCTTCCCCCTTGCAATTTGCCCCCCTCTCAAAAAAAAAAAAAAAAATCGCAGCCGGCTGAGCCCCCCACCCCCACCCGGTCCTGATCTAACCTAAAGGGTATCCCAAAGCACAGCCACCAGCATCCTCCATATTGGTTTGGGGCACTGCCTACATGAGGTTCCTGCGGCCATTTTTGTTGAGGGCATTTATTGCAGGAGGTTCTCCTGCCCCTAAAAACCACTCGCTGCCAACGGCAGCCTCCTGTCCATCAAATGCACTCGCCACCCGAGCCCAGGAGGTCGGTGCCCGGCTCCTCTGCTCCTTGGCTGTTGCTGTTCAGTTATCCCCCCCCCCCCCAGGGCTGCGTGCAGGGCGCTGAGCCGTCTCCTCCGCAGAGCTGTGACTCCACCCGTCACTGTTCCTTTGATATTTTTTTTTTTTTTAATTGCAGGACACAAAACTCAGCCTCTTAATCACCGTAACATAAAGCAACTCGGGGCCACGCGAGCGCGTGCGTTTCGCTGGGCACATCCCGCCTCGGTCCGCTCCGAGGACATTCTCTGGGTCGCTACAGGGGACCCCCCAATCAGTCGTCAGGCCCGACCCCCCTGCACGGCCCCCCACCAACTCGAGTCCGATTGAAATTCTGTGCAAAAACCTGAGCTGCACGTTTCCTATCGAGACCCTTCTGCAAGAAAAGAGGCCGATCGGAGACCCTGAGCCTCCTGGGGACTGTCTAGCCTTAAGGTTCATCGTCCGAAACAGAGTCTCATGTGTTTGAAGATATAGGTGGGGTCCTCGGCTGACCAGGGGCCCCCACCACTGAGCCACACCCCGGCCCGTTTGTGTTTTTATTGTGAGACAGGGTTGCACTGAGTTGCTGAGGTTGGCCTCCAACTTGCCATCCTCCGGCCTCAGCCTCCAGGTCCCGGGGGTCACAGGGGCGCACTGTGCCCAGCCCAAAATAGATATTCTTTACCCAATTTGCCCCACAGTGGCCATGCACGGCTTCTAGGTTCAGGACATGGACACATCTCTTGGGGCTACCGTTCAATCATGTGCAGTGGTGTCCAGCTCCCTCCAGGGCTCCAGGGGGCTCCTCCTGCCTGTCCAGCTCCTGGGCTCCAGGTGGCCCTGGGCTGGTGGCCCCTCACTGCAGTCTCTGCCTCCGTCTCCACGGGGCTCCTCCTCTGGGTCTGTGTCCCCTCCTCTGTCTCTTGGGAGGACACGGCTATTCCATGAGGGCCCCTGACCCAGGAGGATCCCATCTCAGGACCATTCACTAATGACCTCTGCAGAGACCCTGTTCCCACACCAGGTCCCACTCACAGGTGGACGTGACTCTGGAGGACTCCTCCTCCAACCCACTCTGCATTTGGAGCTGAAAAGACAGAACCCGTGTGACCAGAGATCGGAGCCTCTGAAACCTAGATTTTAAAGAACCTTTATCATCTTGTAAAGCGGATCCTTACAGGTATGTTGTCACAGTGCCGGAAAGTGAGTCACGGGAAGCCCAGGGCAAGTCTGGCTGGACCCTGAGGGCTCTGGAGGGAATGGACAGCCTGGGGTGGGGCCAACAGGAGGATGGGACGTCCCCCTGGCTCTGGGTGTCCAGAAATGGTAGAGGATTAGCTGGGTCTTGTATTAGAGTCCTCCAGAAAAATGGAGCCAACAGGATGGATGGGTGGATGGAGGGATAAATGGGTGGGTGGGTGGGTGCAGCTGTCCTTCACCCGCGCACGGGCACAGCCACCTGCTCCTCTCGCTGACTTCATCCTCGGAGTGCGGGGCACTCGGAGGCTGAGTGGAGGCCGCAGCCTCCATGGAGGCCAACTCCAGAGGCCAGAGGCGTCTGGGATCCGTTCCGCTGGGCTCAGGGATTCCTTGGGTTCTCTGCCGGGAACCAGCCACCTGCCCCGCGTGCCCATGTCCCCTGGGGACCTGCCCTCTGCCTTCCCTGTTTCCTGCTCTCGGTCCCGTCTGTGCCTTCTCCCTCCCTGGACGCACCTGGGAGGTGGCCCAGGGGGCAGACCCAGCCATCTCCTGTCCCTCTCCAAGACGGGGTGGGCGCCTTCCTCCCCGGCCCCCGTCCTGCGCGCAGCTTACCCGCCGAGCCCGCCCTGCACCGCCGTTAACTAACCTCCAGCTGCAGAGAAGCGAGGCTGACCCCGAGGCCTTGGCCGTCCACTTGCCGGGAATCCCGGGGAGGGGGGCCGGACCGCAGGAGGGCGGCCGAGCCGAGGCCAGTTTCCAGCAAAGGTGTGACATCTTCCCCCGGAGCCAAGTGGCCTGCGGTGAGCCTCTGCAACAGGCCAGTGAAACAGGATCCCCCGCTGTCCCTCCCGGACCTCCCAGGTCCAACCCCAGCCGCGGGAATGTGCCCAGCCCAGCCCCAGGGCCTCCGCCCGCCTGGCCCAGCCGCCCGGCCCTTTGGTAACTCTGCAGCGCAACTCGCACCTTGATGCAGCAGCTCACCCCCCGCCTCCCGGCTCCCGGCCTCCCTGCCCAGCCTCCGCCCCCAAATGCCGGGTTCCTTGCAGCCAGTTGACCCCATTAAAGGCCCCTCCAAGGCTCAGACCCCAAATGGAACCTGGTCCCTTGCTGCTCCAAGCCGTTTTGCAAATGGCACCTTGTTATTCGTGCCCTGACTCGGGGATCCGTAGGGTGCAGAGAGGTCAGGAGGTGGAGGACGCAGGTGGAGGGAGGGAGAGAGAGAGAGGGGGAGAGAGAGGACGGTCCAGGGACAGGGTATAGCCTTCCAGGTCACGGCCACAGGGACTGCTTCCTCCAACTGGACCCCGTCTTGCACATTTTCCACCAAGTCCCAGTGTCACCAAACCATGGTGGATCAGACCTTCAGCCCATGAGCATTTAGGGGACATTCCTGATCTACACCCCAACAATGTGGGAGCAGGGCGCCACCTTGGAAATTCCAACACGAGGGAATCCAATATGTTGGCCCCTTGATCTTGGAATTCCTGGTCTCCAGAAAAAAAACAGAACCATTTTTTTTTGTTCTTATAAATACCCAGGCTCAGATTGTTGTGTCACAGCAACGCACAAAGGACAAACCCATTGTCCTCATCCCCAGGGCGTAACAGGACCTAAAGCTTCGAGAGCCGCCATCTTGGATTCTTTGAGCCTCATGGCCCCAAAGTCCTGACCCCACGTTAGGCTTCTTTTACCAAATATGCTCCTTCTCAGCGCAAAAATCTCCCCCCCGCCAAGGGCTTCTCCCATTATCCTGAACACCCACGTGGGGTCCTCATCCTGTGGCTCTGGGAATTTTTGACTAATGAATTCCTGACCATGACCATGACCTGGTGGCTGACCTCCAATGACAACCCTGGAGACCCAGCTCTCGGGAGCTTCCCTGGGTGACGATCCTCTCCTCTATTGTCGTCGGTGTGAGGCCACCAGGCAGAGCCAGCTGGGGGGACCTTTTGCTTTGGGGGGATTCCAATCTGCACCTTTTTGCTGCAAAATCTGTAGCCTGTGTCTAGAAGCAACTGGAAAGTGAGTTCTGTGAGCCTTTCTAGGCAGATTTCTTTTCTTTTTTTGCAACAGAAGGTGACCTTGCAGATCTCTGGAACCGCAGGAGCATCAGTGATATGACAAGAAAAAAGATTTGTTTGCCTCGGAGACCTGGAAGCTCAGGACCTTGGAAAACCCAAGATGTCCTCCCACCCGTGGGGGGAGTCCATCAACGGTCTCCAAGGCCATGACCTTCAGCCCATGAGCATTTAGGGGACATCCCTGATCTACACCCCAACAATGCGAGAGCGGGGCGCCATCTTGGAAATCCCAGCACCGGGGAACCCAATATGTTGGCCCTTTGATCTTGGAGTTCCTGGTCTCCAGAAAAAAACGGAACCATTTTTTTTGTTGTTGTTCTTTATAAATCACCCAGGCTCAGATTGTTCTGTCATAGCAACGCACAAGAATAAATAAATAAATATATTTTTTAGAAAAAGAAAGAAAGGTCAGCGTGTGGGTGGGTGGGTGGGTGGGGGGTGATTCCTCCGTGAAGGCGGACTGGGGAAGCCCGTGGGTGTGGATTATCCCGTTCTCCTAACGGGGGCTCAGCACCTCCTGACGCTGGTGGCCCGGTCCCTACCCAGCTAGCCGTCTTGGTGACCGCCAGTGCCCATGTTGCTCTACTCCCAGCCTCTCACCTCTGGGGACGAGGACTCCCCCGAGAGCGCACAGGTGTCTGCACATTGTGAATTCCGTTTGTGACATTGTCCCATGGCTCTCTTCTCCGAGGAACCTTCTGCTGACCCTGGAGCCCAACTTGGGCTGCCATTGCAGGCCGCCATTTTGGAATCATCCAGTGGAATGGCCAATGGGGTCCTCTGTGGACACTGACTTCACCAGATGGAATTTATTGGACCCGAGGAAGGGCAGAGGGTGACAAAGCCCTGTAGGTAGAGAAATTCCTCTCCTGTGGGGTCCTGAGTGACTCCGGGTCACAATCCTTTTTTTTTTTGTCACCATAAAAGGACACTGGACACCACCGTGTGTCCGGGGATGGTTCTTTAGTGTCGAGGTGGCTCCCCGACTGACCTGAAGGAGGTCCTGGGTGATGGGGCGCAGGACCCCGGAGACCACAGGACTCTGTTCTCTGCAGTAGCCTGAGGTGTTGTGGACACAGGCACGCCGCCATCGGGCTTGGAAAAGACACCTTTGATTCCTCCTCGGGGCAGTGGCCTCCAGGACCGGGGCCCCGCCCGGCCATCAACGATGGATCTTCTTTAATGAGGACGACTCTTAGGTCAGTGCCCGTAAGAGTGTCCTCTCCTGCCAAGGTCTGCGGCTCAGCAGGGCACAGGTCCACAGGAGATCAGAGCCGGGGCCTCGCAGGGGACGGACGACCAGGACTCTCACCCCATAATTCTCCAGCGAGACAGAAATGACATCCCGGAGAGGTCCCTGGCCAAGACCCGGTAACCCACGTGGACTCGCTGCCCGAGGCAAGTCGGGGCTGGACTGAATCGGTCCTGGTGAGAGAGGGGAGGGGACAGCGCTCGGCCGCGACTTTCTCATGCATTCAGTCCTCAACGTCAAGTGACCGCTGCCCCTCCCATGGCCTAGGACCCCTCCAGGAATTTGACTCCAAGGGTGGGACACGTCTGGACAGACCTGGGTGGGTTTGAACCTGGAAATGCCACCCTCTGCCATCCGCATGCTGCTGTCCTCATTAGTAGGGTCACTGGGACTTGGGACCTCGTAATTCCACGCCGGCCATCACTCCGGCCTCTGCCTCCGTCTCCACGGGGTTCCTCCTCTGTGCCTGTGTCCCCTCCTCTGACCACATCTCAAGATTCTTCATCCACTGCATGCAAGGGTCCTGGGGTCACCTTTTGGGTGATACAATCCAAGTCACTACAGTGTCCCACAGATGCCCCATGTAGGTGGCAGTACTTTGGTTTTTAGTCGACTCTGGGGTACTGCAACCCAAACATCCCGTAAGAACAACTTAGAGGAGGAGAAGTTGACTTGGGGCTCACGGTGTCTGAGGTCCAGTCCCTGGTGGCCGACTCCATGGCTCTGGCCCAAGGGGAGCAGAACAAGATGGCGGCAGGGCCTGGAGGAGGAGAGCAGCTCAGGACAGGGCACCAGGGAGCAGAGAGAGCTCTGCTCACCAGGGACAGGACAGAGACCCCAAAGGCACAGCCCAGGGACCCCCTCCTCCAGCCACACCCCACCTGCTGCAGCCACCACCCAGTGAGTCCATCCAAGTGGATTAATCCACTATGAGTCTACACCCAGTGAGTCCATCCAAGTGGATTAATCCACTATGAGTCTACACCCAGTGAGTCCATCCAAGTGGATTAATCCACTATGAGTCTACACCCAGTGAGTCCATCCAAGTGGATTAATCCACTATTAGTCTACACCTGGGAAACGGACAGCTCCCGAGCTCCATCTCAGAGCAGGTCCACATCTCCAAACACCCTGGAGGAACGTCACCCCTCACTCCCCCGGAGCCACGTCCCCAGCATGGTGGCCTGTACCGCTCTGGGTCCTTGTGACATGGTGGTACGTCTGCAGGTGTCCTTCTTGGATGTCACGGCGGGGACCCTGAGAGTGACAGTGGACATGCGTCTCAGGAGATCCACGTGGGGCTTCGCCAAGGCACGTGTGGGTCAGCCATCGTCCTCCTGCGGGTGATTCCGTACTCAAGGGTTTAAGTCAGTGGGTGACGTCTGCAGAGAGGGGTGGGGGGCACTGAGGTCCCTCTGTCCCTCTGTTTTGCCTCAGGTTTCAGTGCGATTGCATTTTTATGGCCTCAGAAAACTGTCTCCAGGTCTCATTCCCTTTATGGGGCGGTGGGTACCAAGGACGGGACCTGGGGTCGCTTGTCCCCTGAGCCCCGTCCCCAGCCCTATGTTGGATTTTGAGAGACAACGTCACTGAGCTGCTTAGTGCCTCGCTTTGGCCGAGGCTGGCCTCCAACTTGTAATCCTCCTGCCTCAGCCTCCTCCTCTCCCCTGGGCTGGCAGCCGCCGTCTTCTCCCTGTGTCCTCCCGGGGCGTCCCTCTGTGTGCGTCTGTGTCCTCATCTCCTCCTCTACGAGGACCCCAGTCCTGCTGGGTCAGGGCCACCCTGGGGACCTCACTGCACCCCCATCCCCTCTGCAAAGACCCCTCTCCACCCACAGCACGTCCCAAGGTCCTGGGGCCAGGGCTGCAGCAGAGGAACTTGGGGGTCCTAATGCGGTTGCTTGGCACCCGGGACACCTGGATGTTTCTAGATCACTCAGATGGAAACCAGATGTCCATCCTTGCTCTGTTCATCTGCCCAGCCACCCTGGAGGGGACACGGGGCCACTTCTCTCTCCTCTATTCCTCTCTTTGGTTGTTCTGATGGACTCTCGCCCACGGGGACCTTCAGACTCAGCCAGAGAAGGAAGTCCGACCACCAGGCCAGTCCCACGTTCCTCGGGCAGCGTCTGCAGGGTCCCCACCTGGACTCCACGCTGGCCGGTGACGTGTGATCTTCCCTGAGACACGTGCCCCATCACTTAAAAAACCCACAGAGAGCTTGCCGGGTGGATGTGTGACCGGTGGCTGCTGTAACAAGTCCCCCAGCCGGTGGTGGCTTTGACCCCAGACCTCTATGACCCTAGAGCTCTGGAGACCCAACACAAGGTCACCTGCGTGCTGAGGCCGGGGTCCTTCCTCTCTCTGCAAAACCAGGTGAGCAACACCTTCCGGATTGTTCCAGAAGACCTCTGCCCACCCGGCCTCCATGGGTGGGTCCACCCAGGGCCCCTCCGAGGCCTGTCGCTCCAGCCACGAGCTCCGCACAGGGCTTCTGAGGGAGGTGCCTCTCAGCTGGGGGCCGGGCGCACACCTGCGGCTCGGGAGGCTGAGGCCGGAGGACGGCAAGTTGGAGGCCGGCCTCAGCAACTTAGCAAAACCCGAGTCAAAATTAAAAATAAAAGGGGGCTGGGATGTGGCTCCGGGGCTAAGCCCCGACGGGTTCCATTTCCCACAAGAAAAAAAAAAAAAAAAAAAAAAAACTCCTCCCTGCAGGACCCTGGAGGCCGTGGGTGGTGACCAGCCCCGGTCCCAGAGTGACAGGTGACGCGGCCCTTGCCTGGGTGGCGGGGTTCTGAGGGTGCGCTGGGGGCTTTCTGGTTTCTGACAGCGAGAGCAGCCGCCGCCGTCCCCTCCCGCTGGCCCTGATTCGCATGGGCTCTTTGGCATGCAGACGGCCTCTCCGCCCGCCGCGGGGAAGCTCAGTGTGAAGGCGGCTTTGTTCTGGGTCAAAAGACGGTTTGATCCGCAAGTTCCTGTCCTGCCCAGAGAGAGGCCCCGCAGCCAGAGGAGTCCCCCGGCTCGCACCACGTCCCGGACCCTGTTCATGATTTATGTAGAGACAGGCTTCCGCCGAGTTGCTCAGGACCCTCGCTCCGTGGCCGAGGCTGGCCTCCAACTTGCCATCCTCCTGCTCCGGCCTCCGGAGCCCCTGGGAGGACAGGAGGACGTCTCTGGAGCATGATCCCCCCGTCTCCCACGTGGGGACTGGGATGTGCTCAGCAAGCGCAAGGACACAACTGGCCACTGGCTTGAGAGTGACCTCAAGGCACAGCAGGGCCAGGGGGCCACCCCCACCCACCCGGGCTGGGCGTGTGCTCTGAGGTCAGCGGGTCATGGGTGTCTCTGGGTGGCAGATCTCCAGGCCGATGGACGCTGCGTGTTGTAGGAGTTGGCAGGTCACTTTCAGGGCCATGTGTTCACCCTTCAGAAGGAAGGTCACTAGGCGTCCTTGGGAGGTGCAGGTACCCAGCACTGCGTCAGTCAGCACTGGCCACAGTAACGGTGCGTAACAAGCAGCCCCCAGACGCAGCCAGGCACGGTCTCAGGCATCTTTGATTTACCTGTGGCTGGGCTCGTCCGAGACCTGGGCTCGCCCTCGAGCTCCGGGTCCCCCCAGGTGGGCACCAGGTGACGTCTGTGATTTTTAAATTTTTTTTTAAATGTCCTCTTGACCCAGTTTTGAGGTTTGGGCTGCAAGCCCCTCGGTCCCCCTTCCTGATCAGCACGTGAAGTCCACAGTCTGGCCAGCTCCGCGTCCAGGCCACCAGGCACCTACACCCACTGCCCGGGGCAGGTCCCACTGCACGTTGACCCCCTCACCCCTGGTGATTGGCAGGTGAGGAATCTGGGGCCGGCTGAGGTCACCAGGTGCAGCCCATGAAGGGGACCAGGGTCCTTATCAGAGGGACCCGAGAGCCCCCTGCCCGTGCACCAGGTGGAGGAGAGAGAAAATCGTGCTTCAGGGTCAAGGCAGGGGGCCCACGGTGAACCCCAACCACGGACCGAGTTATGGGATACGGTTCGGATCAGTCTCCCCACAGAGGTCCGTTTGGCCTCCAGGTGGCGCCATTGAGAGGTGCGGGAGCCTTTAAGAGGCGGGGCCTAGGGGGAGGTTCTTAGATCATTGGGAGCGTGGCCTGCAAGAGGACTGTGGGGCCCTGGTATCTTCCTCTTCTTCTTCTTTCCTCCTGGTGGGCAGTTTGCTCTGCAGTGGGTTCCCGCCACAATGTTGTCCCCTCGCCATCCTCCCAAAGTGACCTGGGCCACCTGAGCTCAATGAGACAGGGAGTCAACTAGAGGTGGTCGGGTCTTCAGGTGCAATTGAGAAGAAAACACGTGGAGATCAAACTTGCTACACGTATGCAGGGTGTGAAATGCCACCGTCCCTTTGCAGCAAGTCCGGGCCCATCCGAAGGTCACCCCTTTGGCTACTTAGGTGGGACTCCAAGGTGACCTTCAGAGGACCTAGGTAACTGGGCCCTTCCATGGTGGGGATTTCAGGTGACGTGTTCGATCCCCAGGCGTTGGGTGTGCGGCTTTTCTCCAGGGACCTGGGTGACATCTCTCCTTCGGCCCCGGGGAGGGGTGGACGCTGAGTCCTCTCCAGTCCCCTGACCCGGGCACCTCGGTCCCCCCGCCCCGCGCTTTAAATAGACCCAGATTGATCTCGCGAGTTGCTGGTTGGGGGGCGAGATTGATGCTGTTAATATCAAGCTTTCGAGATGACAGATGACGGTCGCCAGTTAATCAGGGCCATTAGCCGATAAATATCCGTAATTCGATCAGCCCCGCGATTCCTTTTCGGATAATGAGATTTACAAACGCAAGTGATTAAGTAATTAGCTCCATCTCCAAGATTCCCCGCGCCCTGGCGCCCCCCTCCCACGGGGAGACCCGGAGCCACCGAGCGGCCCTGGGGTCCTCGCCAACGTCCACTCACTGCCCTGTCCGGCCCACCTGCTGGACAGTACTAGGCTCTGGGCAGGTTTGCAAAATTGAAAGAAAAAAAAAATTGAAAAGCCCGAGAACCCTGCAGTCCTCTAAGGTTCGGAACCCAGGGACCCCGGGGCGTGTCCAGCTGTGCCCTGCACCCGGGGACCTGGTCTGCTCCCGGGATCCTGTCCCCCGGGTCCCGGGCACCGGCTGTCCAATGCAGAAGCCATGGACAGATGGGGATGTGCCTGCGCATGTGCAGGACCCCTGACCTTGGGTACAGGGAGGGACGAAGTGCACCGTTTCCTTAGCAAGAGTCCAGCTTCACCGGCTGCCCAAGGTGTCAGCTGGGGGCCATCCTGATGACCCAGCCCGGGCGGGACAGCAGAGGCCAAGAGTGCACCAGAGACGCCTCCCGTAGGGACATCGAGGCTCAGCCCGTTCCGGCGCCAAGGTGCTGGGGACACGGACCTCCGTCCCCTGTTGGCGACATCATCCCCCCAAGTGACCGTCCCATGACCCAAGCTGCCCAACAGCCTCAGAAAGGGGAGATCCGAATCCGAGCTCAGACCACTGCAAAGTAAGGAGTCACCAAGGTCGGGGACCGTCCCTGTCCCCTGGGTGGCTGGGCACCTGTAGATGGACAGGTCTGTGGGCATCAGGGACAGCAATAGGTCACTGGAGGTGGGACCTTGAAGAGCCTCTTGGGACCCCGGGCCCTCCTCTCCCGGGTCCTTCCCAGGTGGCAGGAGCAGAGCGTCGGCAGGGAGACCCTCCAACCCCGGGGGCTGAGGCCCTGAATCCATGAGCCCAGGAACCTTTGCATCCTGTAAGACGATTTCCTCCGGCGTTTTGTCACAGTCACCGAAAGCCCGTGAGAACACCAGGAGCCCTGCAGGGAGCCAGGGACCTCCACTGTGCACCCTGGAACGGCCTGGTGCCTATGGATGTGGGGTCACCAAGCCCCCCCACAGGAGCCACCCCCGAGAGCGTCTCCTTCCCAAACTCCGTGGCACAGATGGGAGGAAATGGGTGCTGAAGGGAATTCGGATTCTGATCCGGCCTGGGGTGGGCGCCTGAGGCCCTCCAGGGGCCTGAGGGACTCCGCCAATGGCACCTCCAGAGGCCAAAACGCACCAAGCGCGCACGGGCTCGTGCGCTTCTGCAACCTGCGATCCTGGACAGAGGCAGATGTTGCGCACTCGTTTCCAGGGACCCTTGGGGCAGCTGCAGGCGGGGAGGAGGGAGGCCTCGCCACGTGCCACCCCCCTCTGGGAAGTCACCCCGAAGTGACAGCTCACCGGGGTCCAGGTACCCTCGCAGCCTCCCCGGATTTCAATGCCTCCGGGTTGCAACAACTCGGAGACGCCGCCGCGATTCCCCAAAGAGCAGCAGCAGCAGCTTCCCTTGGAGCGTCTCCAACCGGGTCTCCCCCCGCCCCGCCCCCCGCCACCTCCCCCAAAACGCACCCGGCGCAGACGGGAGTGGGGACCCCCGCGCGAGCCCCGCGTGCCCGGGTCTGATTAATATGGGACCCCGCGTGCGCGCGGGGCCCCGGGTGTCGCAGCCGCTCCCCGCGTTGCCCCGGCAACCGGCCCCGCGCGCCCCCCGCCCGGCTGCGCTCCGCCTCTCCGGCTGCCGACGCGGGGCGGGGGGCGCGCGGGGCCCTGGGCACCTGTCAATCCCGCGGCGGGGCCCTTTGATCCTGCGCCGCGCGCGCGTCCCGCCAAGACCGCGCACTTGGCGATCAGAGCGCCGCGCCCCTGCGCTCCGCGACGACGCGCCTCCGCGGGGACCCGACCCCGCGATCTGCCAGCCTCGGTCGGGCTCCTGGGTTTCATCTCCAAAGCGAACTGACTCGTGTGGTTTCCGGGGGGCATCACCGGGCGGTGTTTCCCTGCGACGATCGCTGAGCGCGACAGGGGGTCGCAGGAAAAGGAGAGGAAGACACAGGGACCGTGCCCTGCCCCTGCTCGCCGCCGCCACCAAATTCTTCTGCCGCAGCCCTGGCCCCAGGACCTTGGGACGTGCCTGTGTGGGGCAATGGGTCTTTGCAGAGGGGATGGAGGTGCAGTGAGGTCCCAGGGTGGCCCTGGCCCAGCAGGACTGGGGTCCTCGTAGAGGAGATGAGGACACAGACGCACACAGAGGGACGGCCCGGGAGGACACGGGGAGAAAATGGCATCTGCAAGTCCAGGGTAGAGGCCTCGGGAGGAGCCAGCCCTGCCCACACCTGGACCTCGGACCTCCAGCCTCCAGACTGGGGCAGATAGACCTCTGCTGTTGCAACCACCCAGGATGGGGGCTTTGTTCCAGCAGCCCTGAGCGCACTCAGCAAGTGACCCCTCATTCTTAGATAAGATGGCTCAGGCCTCTCATCCCAGCAGCTCAGGAGGCCGAGGCAGGAGGATGGCGAGTTCAAAGCCAGCCTCAGCCAAGGGAGGCCCCAAGCAGCTCAGGGAGACCCTGTCTCTCAATAAAATACAAAATAGGGCTGGGGACGGGGCTCAGGGGTGGAGGGTCCCTGAGGTCAATTCCCGGTACCAAAATAAATAAATGAATATTCCCCTGGGAGGAAAGGGGGTGCAGAGCGAGCCCCCCACAGGCCCCGCTGCCCAGGCGGCTAAGAGGGCGGCATTGTAGACGTGTTGAGATGCCCCGGACCTCAGAGAGGTGGCCCTGGTGGGGTAGGTGGGCATCGCGGGAACCATGGTCCTCAGACCCCTGCAACTCTGAGCCCAAGGAGACCTCTTTTGTCCACAGAGGACGGGCCTCAGGCACTTGGTTACAGTCACAGAAAGCGCACTCCTACAGAGGATCGGAAAACGCGGGTCCCTTTGCTGTGCGTCTTACCAAGGCCTCAGCACCTCTCTGGGCGTCCGTCTCTTTCTCTGTGAAAGACAGGAGCTGCCAGGCTTGGAGCCCGCGATTGGCAGGTCCAGATATGTCCTCGGGACCAGCCGGGCTTCAGTCCAGCGGAGGGACATTCAGAGGCCCCAGCAGCCTCCCCCTGTGGCCCGGCCGCGGAGCCCAAAGCGACCCTTTTTAAGACCGCACTCCTCCACCTCTGGCCACCCTCGGGGCTGCAGGGTGACTGGAGCCTGCGGTATTAAAAATTCCGACTCGTAAAACGTGAATCAGTCCGGCCTCCAAATCCGGCCTCCAAGCCACCCAAGAAGGCACAGAACCTTCCAGATGCACGTCCTCGGGGTCCCTCCTGCACCTGGACAGAAACGACGAGGTGCTGGCTTTGCAGACGGGGCCTCTCTTCCGCGGCTGGAGGTGCCCACTGAAGACCCGGGGGTCCCTGGGTGGTCAGCAGGAGCCCCAAGGAGGGACTTTGCTGCTGTCCGGTGCATCTCGTCGGCGCTCATCTGTGCACACTGCGGCATGCCCTCCGCGGCCCCTGGGAGGAAAGGGGGTGCAGAGCGAGCCCCCCACAGGCCCCGCTGCCCAGCAGCGTCCTGAGGCCATTAAGTTGCTCGGTCATTCATAAAGCCCAAGCTGGGGGGGCGGCGGGGCTGCGGGTCCCGAGTTTCCCGCTCTTTCCTGCGTGGCCTCCACCCGCGGAGCCTCCTCTGCCCAAGTCAGACCCACCGCGCAGCCGTCGGGGCCGTGTGCACACCGCAGCTGGTGCCCGTCTTGCAAGCCCCGTGCACGGAGGTTTGGCCTAGAGCCGGGTCGTGCACACAGTCTGCACCCAATGCATGCAGTTGGCTGAGCGCGCCCCAGCCCCAGGCTTGGATCCCAGCCCACCCCTGCACGACCTCCTCAGGCCTGGTGGGACCGCTGCTGGGAACTTTTATTTTCTGGGACCAGGGATTGACCTCCGGGACCCTCGACCCCTGAGCCCCCTCCCCAGCCCTGTGTTGCATTTTATTGAGAGACAGGGTCTCCCTGAGCTGCTCGGGGCCTCGCTTTGGCTGAGGCTGGCTTTGACCTCACAGGCGGCCTCCCAACACCTCCCTCTGGCCAATGCGGCCCTAAAGGAGGAGACCACCCAGGTTTCCCCTGAGGGAGGGATGGATAAACTCCCTGGGTTCCCTCTGTGCCGTGGAATATTACTGAGCCGTGAAAAGGGGCGGCTCTTTGACTCATGGTCCCATGTCCATGAACCTCACAAACGTGACGCAGGTCATAAAAGACCATATAAGTGTCAGTTTCCATGGACACGAGATGTCCCCGTGTCAACGGAGGGAAACCAGAGTGCAGTGACGTTAAGAATGGTACCCAAAGCCCTAGGCGATAACAAACTTTAACTTAGCACTAAGAGGTTGAAATTCAGAGACCACTTTTTTTTTTTTTTTTTCACTCAGAAGAGAATTTGAAGCCATCCCCACATTATAAGAAATGGTCAGAGGAGAACACACAAAACCAAAAAATCCACAACAGATAAGGCTCAAAGAATGGCGGACGGCAGCCTGTGATCCCAGCAGCTTGGGAGGCTGAGGCAGGAGGATTACAAGTTGGAGGCCAGCCTCAGCCACTGATCCAGACCCTGCCTCAAAATAAAAGGGCTGGGGATGTGGCTGGGTGGTTAAGTGCCCCTGGGCTTGGTTTCCAGCACCCCCCCCCAAATGCAAGCCACCATTTCTTGTCATGTTAGAAAGTGACCCGGGCTGAGGGGAGGTTGGGGACCCCGAGACTTACTTTAATGGTGGATTCTGATTTCTTCCCAGAAAAGCCGAGAATCGTGTCTCCAACACGTTCCCCCAAGAAATGGAGGCGGTGTTTGGGGGCGGGGTGGGCCGATTAGGCAGATGTATACAGGTGGCGCCTGTGTTGGGGACTCCACCGAATTGGCACCACTGAGAACCGCCTCTTGCAGCTGAGAGCACTTTTACGCCCTGGGGAACCCTGGAGCGCAGAGCAGAGCTTCTAGAACCTCCCACGGAACATTCCGGAAGCCCCAGCCCCCTGCCGCCAGCCCAGGCTGCACCACCTCCCACGAAGCTGAGCAAAAACTGTTTCTTTGGAGCGAATCCTGTCAATGGATCCTGAGGTCCCAGTGGACCTCAAGCCAGGTCCCCTGCGATGCCACCACAACCTACCCAGGTCCCATTGTCCCACTCGAATCCATCAGAGGGGACCCCTCCAGGTCCCTTGAAAGACACGGGAGTCATTTTCTCTGAGAAACCAGGTGAATGGGCGCAGCGTTTGTCAAAACGAGACGTTTTATTTAAAATACGAAAACGGATGTTTTAAAATATTTAAATATTCAGATATTTAAAATAGATAATTTGAATAATAAAATATTCAAACAGATGTTTAAAATCGTCTGGAAAATATTTATCTCTATGAAAATACTTAAAATATATCCATAAACGGAAAGAATTACTTAAACACCGCGTGGGGCTGCAGGAGGTGACCTCCAACTGTCTCAATGCACCCGGGTCACCTCTGTGGCCCTGCTAATGAGCCTTGTGCGAACACTTCCTCAACTGCCTGGAGGGATACGCGGGTGAACTTCCCTGTACCCGGACTTTGAAATTCTCCTGCCTCTGATCCGTTTCAGAGCTCCGTGAGGGGTGAACAGCTGAAATCCCATCTCTGGGGAGGCCGAGGCAGGAGGATGGCAAGTTGGAGGCCGGCCTCAGCCACTCAGCCGGTTCTTACGAAACGCAGCGAGACCTTGTCTCTAAACGACAATCCCGAGATCAGATCAGTCTACACCGCAAACCAGCGATGCACCAGGGCCACCTCTGAATTGCAAAGTGAGACTATTTCCCTCCCCGGACTCCACACCAGGCCGGGAAGTTCTGCTGCCAACCTGGCTTGGACACCCTGTTGCTGTACACAGTAAAAAAAATAAAAATAAAAAAATAAATGTCTCCGGCTGCCTCTGATTGGGACCAGCCTGTCCCCACCGGCCAGCTCTGGCTGATCTCCTCTGGTCCCTCCGATGCCCCCCCTGGGCCTGCAGACCCCTGAGCCCGGGCCCTCCGCCCGCCACCGTCGGGAACCTGTCAGGGTGTGACGGAGCCGAGATCAGATGCTCTTGGCGACAGGAAGACGCGGAACAGACAGCGACAAATTGGAGGGATTTGTCGCCGGGTTGTTGGTGGCGGGATGAATTTTTCATAGAGTCTCCGCTTTGAACTCGTCCCCTCCTCGGGAGGCGGTGTGTCCCCCCCCCCCAGCCCTGTTGGGTGACAGGGACGCTCGGCGGCTGCCTTTGACAGGCGGGAGGGGGTTGATGCTGTGGCACAGCCCGACGGGTCCCCTGGGAACGGGGGTCCCCCCACTTCTACAAGTGACCGCGGACTCTTGGAATCAGGCGGTGGACACCTGTCAGTCAGTCCAGCGGCTCAGGAGGCTGAGGCCGGAGGATGGTAAATTGGAGGCCAGCCTTGGTGGTGGACACCTGTCAGTCCAGCGGCTCAGGAGGCTGAGGCCAGAGGATGGCAGGTTGGAGGCCGGCCTCAGCAATGTGACAAGGTCCTTCTCAACTCCGTGACACAAGGGCCGGGGACGGGGCTCCGTGGCCGAGCACCCTGGGGTCCACCCCTGGACACCACACTCAGGGTCAGCTGAGGCCTCTTCCTGCCCCCAGAGGCGCCTTCTCCTGGGTCCTCCGTGGTGGACGGGCGGGGGACCCTCGGTGTCCCTCTGATGAGGACCTTGGTCCCCTCCGCGGGCTGCACCTGGTGACCTCAGCCCTCCCGGAGGCCCATCTGCAGCAGCCGCTGGACGTCGCCGTCGATGCTAATCAGGTGTCCGCCCGGCAGAGTCCTCCGCCGACGTCGATGCGCGCGATGAAGTGCGGCCTCCTAATTGCTCGCCGGGGCCATCTGTCACGCTGTCCCCCGGAACGCACGGGACCTGGTGGCCGCTTCTCCTCACGACGGAGCCGGGTCCCTCTCAGCTAATGACCCCGCGGGTCGTTACGGATGACCCCTGGCCCGGCCTCCCCGACCCTGCACTTGACCTCGCTTTGGAATAGACCCGTCAGCCGATGGCCTCCGCTGTCCGGCTGCGAGCCTCGCTTCTTTTTGCAGGGTCTTTTGCTCTTCTGGGTGCTGGACATTGAACCCAGAGGTGCCCACCGCTGACCCACCTGCCCAGCCCTTCTTATGTTTTCATTTAGAGGCCCGGCCTCCCCGAGTTGCTGAGGCTGGCCTCCAACTTGCCATCCTCCCTCCTCAGCCTCCTGAGACTTGGGGTGACTGGTGTGCACCACTGTGCCCACCCCCTGGGCTGTCTGTCAAGGGCTCTGTGGTCTCCGCAGGCAGGACTCTCCGCAGCCCCCCCACAGGGGCACAGTGGACACGCTCCTGTCCACCAAGAAGCAAGACTCCAGCTCCAGGGCCTTCTTCTCTCCAGAAAAACTCACCCAGGGAACCAGCACCTGCAGGTCATGGGCGCTGAGCCCCGATTCTCCCGCTCCCAGGCCCTGCTCAGCCCCACTGGGCGTCTGAGGTGACCTCTAGGGCTGTCCTCACCCAGGATGTCATCCCAGCAGCTCAGGAGGCCGAGGCAGGAGGATCGCAAGGTCAAAGCCAGCCTCCACCACAGTGAGGTCCTGAGCAGCTCAGGGGGACCCTGTCTCTAAATAAAATGCCAAATAGGGCTGGGGACGGGGCTCGGGGGTCGAGTGTCCCTCAATTCAATCTTTGGTACCAAGTAAAATAAAATCTCTGAGCTGGACCCTGCGCTGGTTCCTTGGGGAGTCTGTGCCGCCCGTCTCTGGGCTGGTGGTTCAGGTAGTGCACTGGGATTGGCCCAGCCGGAGGCCGTGGGGGCCCATCGTCCTGTGCACCTGGCCTGCTGCCCGGGGTGCCAGGGAGCGTGACCGCGTCCACCTGGACATTCCCAGAGGCGCTCTCTGTCCCTTGCAGAGCCCCGAGTCCACCTCTGGGTCTCTGACTGGAAACTGGACCTGCCAAGGTGAAGAGGCCGCTCAGCCTCCGCCTGGGCCTGGCCACGGGGCCTCTGTGCTTGTCCCGGGCAGCAGCGAGTCCAGGGCAGGAGGGACATTTGCATGTGAAAGACCCAGGGCCACCCCTCCCCCGCCGCTCTCCCTTTGTTCCCTCACAATGACCCCGAGCCCCGTGGCCCTGTCACTCCCGCCGTCCAGGGGGGTCCTGCAGGTCAGCGTCCCCCAGACCCCAGGCCCAGAAGCCCCTAGTGGGGCCCGGAACCCGGGCTCTGGGCTGATGTGCGACCCTGGCCACCAGACGGTCAGGTGGGGACCTGAGCCAGAGACCAGAGAAGGTGGCCGGAAGGACACGGGGCAGCGTGGCCCACGGGGAGCCAGCAGCGGGGGACAGGTTTCCATCTTCTAGGGTCTTCAACCTCCGCATCCTGGACCTTGAGGACGAGGGTCTCCCTGGGCTGTGCTGTGCGCTGCAGGAGGTGGAGCAGCCTCTCTGGGCCCCACACACCAGGAGCCAGGAGCAGCCCCACCCAGGGTGTGAGAGCCACCTGGACAGACAGGATGGGTCGATGACAGAGAGATAGATGGACAGACAGAATGGGCAGATGGCAGATAGATAGATGGACAGGTGGATAGATAGGTAGACAGGATGGATAGATGATAGAAGATAGATAGATGACAGATAGATGATTGACAGGTAGATAGACAGAATGGGTCGATGACAGATAGATGGATAGACAGGCAGGATGGATGGATGGATGATTGACAGGTGGCTGTCCATGGGTCTCCCTGGTGGGCCGTCCTATGCTTTGCCACATATTGAACAGCATCTCTCAGCTACACCAGCATGTCCTCTGTACTTGTGACAACCACAGATGTCCCCGACATCCCCCGTGTCCCCTGGGATCAGATGCAGGCCCTCCTACGCCTCCTGAGGACGGCCAGTCTCTTCCCACAGCTAGGCTGGGCAGGCTGGGCGCACACGGGTCCCGTTGGCCCCCGACTTGTGTTTGTCGATAAAGTTTTATTGGCCGTGGGCTGTGCACACTGGTTGGTGGATCCCCTTCCATGGTCTTCTGCAGGAGGCTGGAGCAGGTGGTGGAGGGGAGGCCGGAGAGGCTGCAGCAACGGGCTCTGGACGTCACTGTCACCGGAGGTGGCTGCAGCTCACTGGGAATGGGAAAGAGGAGGCGTGGGTGAGGCTGAGGCCTCGGACCTCAGGAACCGTCCCCTGGGCTCCCCGGGCACCCCAGGCCCCGAGGACTTGGAACAGCAAACCACCCGGGAAGTTCCACCTCTGTTGGCGCTAAACTGGAAATAAGTCAGACACTAGGTAGAACTGCCCTGGGAGGGCTGGGACGAGGCGACCCAGTTGCTTTGTCACCCCTCGTGCTATTGGACTAAAAGTCCAGCAGGGTGACCAGGACATGGACGTGGGGCTCAGCCGCGTCCTGCTCCCACCAAGCCCCGTCTCTGGGCGACTCAGCGCTGGTGTCCCATGAAGATGGGTGACCAGAGCACCCGGCTCATCCGACTCCACGAACACAGCGAGGACCTTCAGGCCGAGAGGGAGGCAGCCTCAACCTGCCTCCCACCTCAGACGTCTCCCCTCCACTGCGCCCGGCCGCCATGTTGGATCGTGGTCCATTTCCACACCATGGACTTGAAGAGTGACCTCTACAGAGGGGGGTCCCCCTGGGGCCTCAGCAAGGAAAATTATTTGGGTCTCTGCAGAGGTCATCAGTGAAGGGCCCCGAGCTGGGCCCCTCCTGGGTCAGGGGGCCCTCATGCCATGGCCGTGTCCTCCCCAGAGACAGAGGAGGGGACACAGACCCAGAGGAGGAGCCCCGTGGAGACGGAGGCAGAGACTGCAGTGAGGGGCCACCAGCCCAGGGCCACCTGGAGCCCAGGAGCTGGACAGGCAGGAGGAGCCCCCTGGAGCCCTGGAGGGAGCTCAGCCGGGGACCCTGGTCCAGTCTCCGCCCTCCAGGGCTGATGATGCCGTCCTCAGAGGAAAAGAAAATCAAGTGGAAATGAAAACTTCCGCAGCCCCCAGAGAGGGTCAGCGAGAAGGAGAAGTCCTGGCGTCCAGTGTCCTACAGACGTGCAGGGAAGAAAGGAAAGACGGACGGTTCCTGTGTAGGAGGTGAGTTTCGAGAGTCCCCTGCACCTGCAGAATCCAGGCAGCTGTGGGGAATCCACAGGAAAACATGGCGGACAGGGGCGGGGGGCTCATCAAGGATGGAGTCCATCCAGTGGAGAACGCCCGTCCCAATCTGCAACAAGATGCATGCCAGAGTCCATGGGGTCACATTCTCTCTGTCCTCATGGCTCAGAACCACATCCTCTGTTCCACCAGCCTGGAGGCAGGTGTCAGGATTTCCTTCCTTCTTCAGGGCTGAATAATATTCCATCGCACCAATGGAACGCATTCTATGTATCCATCCCGTGCACGGACCTCCCAGCGGCTTCCACGCTGGGGCTTCTGTGAAGGCCACTTCCGTGCCCATGGGCGTGAGTGACCCTCTCTGGGCTGGGTCACGGGGTCTGGTTTTCAGCGTGATGGATCCTATCGGCCGAGTCCTCACCGGGATGCATATGGCGGCTCTCACTCAGGGTCTGGTGTGGAGTAGACGCTTCATAAACGTGAGCCTCCTTGGGAATGTGTGTCCCTCTGAGTGTGTCCACTCCTCAGGATGTCACCGCACCGACTCCCAGGACCGACGTGGGCTCCTGCTGTGCCTGTCCAGCTTCTGTTGGACGCCTGAGATGGGAGGGTCACCCACGACCAGGCTCTGGTCACCCACTCCCTTTCCGCCATTCTTCGCGGGCCACCCTCAGTGTGTGCCCACGCAGCGCCGGGTGGCCGCCAGAGCCAGGGGTTTCATCATCTATACCTACAATAAAATAAAATATGATATAATATAAAATATAATGCGATTTAAATTATAGTATAATATAGTAAAATATAAAGAAGTATAATATAATATAATAAAATATAAAGTATAATGTGATATAATAAAATATGAAGAAGGATAATATAATATAATGAAATATAATAAAATATAAAGTATAAGAAAACATAATAAAACATAATAAAATCTAAAGTATGATAAATAAAATATAATGAAATATGATATATAAAATAAAATATGATAAATATGAACTATAATATGATAAAATATAAAGAAGTATAATATAATGAAATATAATAAAATATAAAGGAGTGTAATATAATATAATGAAATATAAAGTATAATGTGATATAATAAAATATGAAGAAGGATAATATAATATAATGAAATATAATAAAATATAAAGTATAATAAAACATAATAAAATATAATAAAATCTAAAGTATTATAAATAAAATATGAAATATTATATATAGAATAAAATAAAATATAATATGATAAAATATGAACTATAATATAATATGATAAAACATAAAGAAGTATAATATAATATAATGAAATATAAAGTACAATGTAATATAATAAAATACAAAGAAAGATAATATGATATAATAAAATGTAAAGTATAATGAAATAGAATATGATATCATATGAACTATAATACAATAGAACAGAAAGTACGATTTAATATAATGAAATATAATCAGATATGATGAAATATAAAGTATGATATAATAAAATATAATGAAATCTAAATTACAGTATAATGAAATAAAAGAAGGATGATATAATATAATGTAGTACATATGACATAATATAGCGAATAAAATGAAATAAAATCAAATGCAAAATATGATATAATAAAATATGATAAAATATAAAGTATAATATAGTAAAATAAAATATAAAGAATGATATAATATAATAAGATAAAATATAATATAAAATATGATGAAATATAAAGTACAATGTAATATAATAAAATATAAAGAAGTATAATACAATATAATGAAATATAAAGTATAATGTAATATAATAAAATATAAAGAAGGATAATATAATATAATGAAATTTAATGAAATACAATAAAATATAAAGTATTATAAAATATAATAAAATCTAAAGTAAGATAAATAAAATATAATGAAATATGATATATAAAATAAAATAAAATATGATATGATAAAATATGAACTATAATATAATATGATAAAATATAAAGTATAATATAGTAAAATAAAATATAAAGTATAATATGGTATAACAAAATATAATATAATATAAAATATAATGAAATATAAAGTACAATGTAATATAATAAAATATAAAGAAGGATAATATAATATAATGAAATATAATGGAACATAATAAAATATAATAAAATCTAAAGTATGATAAATAGAATATAATGAAATATGATATATAAAATATAATATAATATGATAAAATATAAAGAAGGATAATATAATATAATATAATGAAATATAATGAAATATAATAAAATATAAAGTATAATAAAATATAATAAAATCTAAAGTATGATAAATAAAATATAATGAAATATGATATATAAAATAAAATATAATAAAATATGATAAATATGAACTATAATATAATATGATAAAATATAAAGTATGATATAATATAATAAAATAGGATGAAGTATAACAAGATCTAAACTATGATGTAATTTGGTATAATATCGTGTACCAGGATTCGACGCCCTGCGGCCAGGCGCATCAACTTAGCCAAACACAGAGGAAGGATTTTCCGTGGGACCAACGGGTTCCCGGTGGCGCAGCCCAATACCCAGAAGGTCCCTCCGTCCCTCAGGATCGGTGACCACTGGACCCACTGCAGATGCCCGGTTCCTGGTGCCTGTCCTCTGGACACGTCCCGCGTCGGAGGTAAAGACGCGGTGGGATCCAGGATCCAGGGTCAGTCGACTCTTTTTGGTTTTGGATGGTGACACTGGGCGTCCAGACACCCTGGAGCCAGAGACCAGCAGTGACCTGCCTGTCGCCTTGGTGGCCAGCCACCCTGGGACTCGGTGGCTCCCACGAGGAGACCGCGGTGTGGCTCAGAGGTGACCGCGGCCCCGGGGACTGGCGGGTCCCAGGCAGGGTTTTGCATGAGTGACAAGAGAAGGGTGTGCAGGCGGGTGACGTCCCCCACCATTGGAGACAGGTCTGGCCTGGGACGGTTGATGGTGGTGTCCTGTGGTGCCCAGGTGACCCCTGAAGATGGTCCATTTGGGGGGGGGACGAGCGTTGGAAGGAGAGGTGACAGCTGAGCCATGTCCACAGGGCTACGGGCAGGCAGTGGCCACAGAGCCTCCTGTCCACCCAGAGCGCCTCAGACCCTCTCTGTCATCACCATCGGGCGGAAACCAAGACCAAGGACAAGTGTCACCGCAGAGACCGCAGGAGCAGCAGCCGCGGACGGCCAGCACGGCTCCGCTGACCCCGAGACGCTCCCTCCAGGGCGCTGGTGGCGTCCAAGGCACGGCCTCCCCCGGCCTCCCGAGGACCCCATAGGAGGCGGGTGGGCGGGAAAACCTGCCCGGGCAGCTGCGTGCAGGGACTGACCGGTGTCACCTTCGCACCTCCCTCAGCTCAGTGCAGGGGACGTTACCCAGCTCCGCCTGCCAACCTGCCTCCCGCTGCCCCCTTGATGGAGCAGCCCGGTGACGGTGGACATCTCCCTCGTTACCCGAAAACCAGGGCTGGGCTCCAGACCTCCGCACACACACTGGGGACTCGTGACCGGCCTCCGTCCTCGGGCCCAGGCTGTAGGTCCAGGAGCCCGTCCCCGCTCCGGGCATCTCTCCCAGCCCTGGAGACCAGAAGTCTGCAGTGGACGGTGGACGGGGCCACTGTTGCTGAATCCAATATGGCGGCCGGTTACGGTCCCCATCGATAGACGAATGGGCGGAGAAAACATGGTATTCATACCCAGTGGAGTATTACTGAGCCATGAAAAAGAGGGGAATCGTGGTGGTCAGTGGAAACAACTGGAAACCGTCGCGGTCAGTGAAAGAAGCCGGACTCCGAACGTCAAAGTCGGGACGTTGGACGTTTTCTGTCGTCCGCATGAAGCTACGGAGAGATAAGGACGTTGTAAAAGGGGGAGAAAACATGGAAATAGGAGGCCAGGAAGGGGATCCGGGGGAGGGAAGGAACGTCGGAACCAGGTGACCCACCCAAAAGCCATAGATAGACGAACGCAGGCCAGCAGAGGACGATGTCCCATGCACGAGGGACGATGTCCGACTGAGCCCCTGTGATGTGTGACCACCATGCAGTGAAGACCTGAGGCTGGGCTTCAGGTCAGGGTCTGCTCAGCACCCCGGTGGGCTCCGACCCCTGCCGGGCACGCTCCTGGCCAGCATCGGGGGCCCCGCAGACCCCTCCTGGTCCAGCACCACGTGGCACCAGCTTGGGCTCCTTCACCGAGCTGCCCGCCTGATGGACGGCCTCCGGGCTCGGAGCACTGGGCCCCCCCCCCCACACAGCTGGGACGCGCGCTGCCTGGAAGCCACGCAGCCCTGCTGAGCCCCGAGGCGATCTATACCTGCCGCGCACCCCTGTCCCCGCGGCCCCCCAAGGCTAGCGGCTTCCTGGCTTGGAAGCTATCGGAGAGGACTTGGGAGGCTTCATGAGAGGGATGAACGGTGGGTGGACGGACAGATGGAGAGGTGAACAGGGACAGATGGACGGAGAGACAGAGATGGAGGGCAGAGGAGCACCGTGTCCACCCAGAGGTGAGCACCCTCTCCGTCCCCACCCGGTCCTCTCTGCAGAGGCTCTGGTGTCCGGCTGCACCCCCACACCTCCTGCCCGCCACGGCGCCACGTTGGGGTGTTAATGGAACCCGGTTGCTCCCCAGCTTGGCCCGGGCTCCGTGATCTTGGGGCTGCACCCCGTCTGGCCACCTTTGTCACCTGAGCCCCGTCCGCCCCGCCACCCACCTCTTGCTCTTTGTTCCTTGGCGGAGCCCAGCCCGCGGGGCCTCCAGCCTCCCTCCCCTGCCTCCCTCCCCTGCCTCCCCCCGACAGCTGTGCCCAGCCCTTGGCTGCGCGGCGGCGGCGGCCGTGATTTTTATGGCTGTAATTGGTGCTGGCCCCGCCGTTTCCCGCCCTGCGTTGGCAGTGCCTGAGCTTTAATAAGACACCTCCAGCTTCGCAGCCCGCCCTCACCCGCCGCGGTCAGCACATAAAACCCACTGCCCCCCTCTGCCCCCCCCCCCGGCACTTTATTTTATTTTATTTTTCTTTTCCAAAAGGGGCTCTGGAGGCGGCGGGGCACTTAGCCAGCCTCCCTTTACGACCCGGCTGCGGGCCGACAACCCACACACGGAGTCCGTGTTCCTGGCTCCCGAGGAGGCCGCGTCTCAGGGAAACGGGGCCCAGATCCTCCTTCCCCGAATGTCTGTCCCTGGGAGACGCTTGTCACTGGGCCTCGGTGGGGCACCTGGGGGGCGGGATGAACTGTACTGGAAGAAGAAGGGACAGGTGGCCTGGGGTGGCCCACAGTGAGACAACCCCGCGCGCCACTCGGGGCGACCACCTTCCTCCTGATGCTTGGTGGCTCCTCCCTGGAGAACTCACAGCCCAGGCGTTTGGGGTCCCAGGAACCAGACAGGTGTCCTCCACCGGATTTGACCCTTCTAGAATCATCCGAGATCCGACCCGCTGTGCCTGGCTCGTTTCACGGAACATAAAGGGGTTCTGGGTTTACGTGGGTCGCTGATGACCGACTTTGGTCCTTTTTCGGGGCTGAGTACTATTCCGTTACATAGACCGACAGAAAACGGGATCTGTATTTATATAGATAAACGGTCGCCCCTTAATATTCATGGGGGATTGGTCCCCAGCGCCCTTGGAAGGGAAGGAAGGAGAGAGAGAGAAAGAAGGGAAGAAGGAAGAGAGGGGGGGAGGGAGGGAAGAAGAGTTGATTGACAGGTGTCATGGCTCGACTGAGAGCTACTGTCGGAAAAATGAAGAAAATCACAAAAACAGCAATTTCCCCACCGTCAGAGATTAACACTCTGGGTGGTTTGGTGACAGAATCGTGGTCCCAGAATCTCCCTGGGGCACCAGGTTCGTCCCCTCCTGAGATCGGGATGGGGGCCGCCTTGCAGAATCCCCCCGAGTCCGACGTCCATGGCCAGAGAGGGGCTGCAGCCTGAGGTCCAGGGTGGGCAGGGTGGACTCCTCCTGAGGCAGACGTCACCTTCTCCCTGTGTCCTCACGGGGGCGTCCCTCTGTGTGCATCTGGACCCCCGTCCTGCTGGGTCAGGGCCACCCTGGGGACCTCAGTGCACCCCCATCCCCTCTGCAAAGACCCGACTGCACACACAGCACATGCCAAGGTCCTGGGGCCAGGGCTGCAGCCGACACCTTTTCGATAAAGGGGACGATTCTGTGCGTGACAAGAGCCAGGTCCATCTCACTTGTTCTAAACCGGCTCCCCGAGTGTCCAGGAAGCTGGAGCTCAGGGTGACCTTGGAGGTCAGCAGTCCTTTGCACCCGGGCAGCCAGCAGTGGGGGTGCCCTGTGACCTCTGTCTTGTGCAAAGCCGGCGGTGGCCAGGAAGACCTAGGCAGGGCCAAGGGACAGGAGCTGCCTTCTTTCTCTGTGACCTCCCTACTGGCCCCACTGGCCCTGCAACCCACGGACAGCCTCCCCTCCCTGCAGAACCCACTAGGACTGACCAGGAGGACGAATGCCCCTCACTCTACCCCGCTGCCCCGGGGGACCCCTAAACGAGGTTCCTGCTCTCCTTAGCACGTCCCTCGCTTGGAAATGACCATGAGACATTTCCCAGGGACCCTCCTGTCCTCCCCCCAGAGAGCCTCCCGCTGGTAGAGGTCGTTAACAGACTCCTTTGCAAGCCGACACACATTTCATGACCCAGCGGGCGCTTCCCGGGCTTTTATTTTTACGGGGGGACCTGGGGGGTTTGACCTCAGGGGCCCTGGACCCCGGAGCCCCGTCCCCAGCCCTATTTTGCATTTTATTTAGGGACAGGGTCTCCCTGAGCTGCTCAGGGCCTCGCTTTGGCTGAGGCTGGCTTTGACCTCACCATCCTCCGGCCTCAGCCTCCCGAGCCGCTGGGATGAACTCCCTGGGTTTTTAATCGTCCCCGGGTGGGGGGGGACCCCCGCAGCCCGCACCCGGGTGACAACGGACACACGTTGGAGACTGTTTTTTTTTTTTCTTTTCCTTTAAAAAACGCAGACTCAGGGAACACGGGATTCTCAGCACCAGACTCCGCGGTGGCGGCCTGTGTTCCTGATTAGGTGGACCTGGAATTCCGCTGCCCCCGACACAGAGGAAATTACCCGAGTCTCTGACCCGACAGAGAACAATTCATAAATCCATTAGATGAAAAAAAAAAAAAAAAAGGAAAAATGGAAAAAAAAGAGGGAGAGGGGGGGAGGGAGAGGGAGGGGGGAGGCTGCTAATCGGAGGCCGCAGCCTCTGGCCGCCCCCTGCCCTGGCCGAGGGACTTCATTAAGGTCTATTTTCCCCCCTAAATTAGGGAGGTTTAATGGCGGCTCCTATTTATCGCCCCCACGTGTTCCTAGTTATCTTTCCCCCAAATGGAAATGAGGCCCCGAAGTGGCCGCAGGACGGGGCGGGGGGGGGGGACGCCTGTGGCTGGGCTCGAGGCCACCTGCCGGCTCCGAGGACGCGCGGCGACCCTAGCAGACGCCCTAATGGGGGCTTTGAAGGCCGCGCCTGGAATTGATGTGGCCCCGGAGCGGCCGGTCCCCTCCCTAATGGGGGCCACCTGGCCGCCTGACCTCTGCCCCAGCCCCCGACGCCAGGCCGGGCCCCAGCACACCTGCCGCCCGCTGACCCCAGTGGCCAGGCTCGACGGCTGCAGCTGGCCCCCGGCACCGGCCCTCGCAGGTGTTTCCGCCGGCAGAGGCCCAGGTCGGCCGGGCAGGGGAGATGGACAGACGGGCAGCCCTGCCCCCGGGGCAAGGGACACTCGCTGGGGGCTGCGGGATGTCACAGCAGGCCAGGGCTGGCCAGGGGGATGGACACTGGGGACACAGGCACCTGCCCTTAGACCTGGAGGTCCCAGGTGGACATGGACACAGTGGACAGCTCTCCTGCAGGCCCCAGGGTGCCCAGGAGGACACTTGGACAGTGGACATCGGTCTTGCAGGCTCCAAGTGCCCAGGTGGACATTTGCCCAGTGGACATCTATATGACAGGCCCCAGGAGTCCCAAGGTGGACATTTGGACAGTGCACATCTTTCTTGCAGTCCCCCAGGGTGCCCAGGAGGACATTTACCCAGTGGACACCTCTCTTGCAGGCCCTAGGGGTCTCCAAGTGGACATTTAGACAACGGAAATCTCTCCTGCAGGCCTCAGGGATGCCCAGATGGACACTTGGACAGTTGACATCAGTCTTGCAGTCCCCCAGGGTGCCCAGGTGGACATGTGGGCAGTGGACAGCTCTCTCGCAGGCCCCGGGGTGCCCAGGTGGACATTGCCGGGGCACATCCTGTCTGCTCAGGGCCCTTCCTTGGCTGGGGGCATTTCCCCGGTTCTCACCTTTGCATTCTAACAGGGCGCCTGGTCCCTTCTGTGTGTTGGAGTCTCCCCCCCTTCAGCCACAGGTCAGCACTGTCCCCTGGCCCTGCCCTGCCAGTGTCCCCACCACAGGGCCTGCGTTCTCCTCTGGGCACCCTCATGAGACCCTCCCCGGGGCCTGAACCCGCTGACCAGGCCTCCCAGCCCCTCCTCTCTCGGTGTCCCCCTCCCCAGGAGCGGGCTCCGTCCACCTTGATTGATGGGGCGTCTGCGGGGACACGGGCGACAGGCCGGCCCTGAGCCCGCTTAACCCTCCGTTAATTCCTTCCTCCACCGTGTCCCCAGGTCCCTCTCTGGTGCAGGGCCACGTGGCCAGCTGCCCACACGCCCCCTGTCGGGGCTGTCATCGAGGCCAGCCTGCTCCGGGGCTGGGGACCGTCCAGCGTCCCCGGCACCAATTTCCTGCCTCCTGCCGGAGCCCCCAGTGTCCAGGTATGAAACAGCCCGTTTGAGCCCATTAAAAAAAACTGAGGGGGTGTAAGGGGGCTGGGGTGCCATGGGGGATCCAGCAGGAAGGCGCCAGATCCCATTTCTGCCCGGGGCCGGAGATGGCCTTCAGACCCCCACGGCCTCCCTCCACCGCGCGGAGGAGGAGGACCAGGCCGGGTCAGCCCCGCGCCCGCCGTGTGCAAAAGACGCTCATTAGGAGCCGCGCGCTCTGCAGCGGGGGCGCACGCGCCCGGACCGGACACGCGCGCACCATCTTTGCGCACGGCCCTGCAACCCAGAAAGCGACATCTGAAAGCCATCGCGGTGGCCCATTAGGACCCTTCCCTTTCCCCCTCCGCCTGCCTCGGTTCCAAACGCGGGCCCATTAACCGGGCGCCTGGTTTCAACAATTTGCTCTCCATTCCCACCATTTCCAAGGGGACGGGGGAGGAGGACAGGTGGGCTCCTTCCTCTTCTCGACAGAGACCCAATTGGCTGCTCCCCGCTGGAAGCGAACGGGGCTCATCACTTCCCATCAGGGCTTGGGGTATGATCCGTGCCAGGCCCGATAACAGGGTCCCCTGGTTGACAACCCCGCGTCACCGCCACTTAGCAGTGAGAATGTCAACCTGTCAGGCGTCTCCAGGCCCGGAGACCCGAGGCAGCCCGCGCCGATTTCCCTGCGAGCCACAGGGTGGGGGATCCCTGCCTCCCTCCGGCTCCTCCAGGGCCTGACGTTACACACAGTCACCTCATGGGGTGGACAGCGGGGTGGACAGGGCATTTTGGTCCCTTTCTGTCTTAAAGAGTCCTCCCCCCGCCCCGCGGGGAGCGCAAAACGGACAGCGTCCTCGCTGCCCCCTTGGAGAAACTTCAGGTTGGTTTCTTTTCTGCAGGAAAAGGAGCCATTAAACCTGATCAGGAACCTTCCCATTTCACGGTGGCTTCCAAGGGCCACTGGTGACAGGGACCTGGCTGCGTTATATAGCACCGGCCTCTGCGCAGCAGCGCTGGGCTGCAACCGCTCCGCCAAGGTCCTGAGGCGCTTTACCAAACGCGGCGCTGGGGACGTGCCGGGGCATGCGCAGCCCCGAGGCGCTCAGAGGCCACTCGAGGCCCGGTGCGCACGGATTCCACCACAACCGGTGCGGAGCGCATTGTGACGCACACCCCAGACCTAGATTTTTGGGTTTTTTTTTCCCCCCCAAACTGGTGACACAGCTCAGAAATGCACACCAGCAGGGACCCTACGTGGCCACCACCCCACACCCGGTTCCTGGAAGCCTCGAAGCCCCAATTGGTCAGTGTCCTACTTGTCTGCTTCGTGAATATCTGACACCTGCTATTTTAAGGACACGGACCTTGGGAAGTAGTCTGTCACCGGCTCTGGGTGGCTGGGCCCCCTGTGCAGACATGCGCGCTGCACCGTTGGCCACCTGTAGCCTCGGGCCTGTGCATGGGTCTCTGCTGACCCAGGTCAGGGCCTCGCTGGGCGACCTCTGCGCCCCTGAGCTGACTCCCCAGCCCCTGGGTGGTGGGTTCCAATTCCCCTCCCGCGATGGGAAATTGTATGTGCTAGTTAGCAACCTCGCAGTGCAGCGAATGAGCAACCGACCCTGGCGAGCCACGGCGACCGTGCCTTTTGGATTTCGTCCATCTTCCCTGGTAACCGGAGTCTCCTTGTCGCTGAAAAGTGTTCACCGGGGGCCTAAAGGGACCTTATTTACATTCAATTCCTTTCCCCTTGCTCCTAATTGCTCAGTGACGATGACGAATCTTAGGTCACCGTGGGTTTCGGGGTGTCGCATGCACCCAGGCTCACACACACTCACACACACACAATCGAATTTGCACAAGGCACAAACCTGAGGCTGTTTGCATAACAGCCCCCCGTTTTGCGGGGTCCCTCGGGTCCATTTCCCGCCTCAGGTTCAATCAGCTCAGACATGACGGCCACTTAGCCAAACCCGCCCCGTCCAGGAGGGACACAGCCCAGGCCTGGGGTCACCCCAGTCCCTGTCCCACCCCCCCCCCCAACCGGCTCCCCAGGATCAAAGCCCACTGTGCGCTGAACTCGAGCCGGAGAGGACATTTTTTTTCCTGTGTGTGCGTCGGATCTGGGCTTCGTGGAAAAAAAAAAAAATCCCCAACGGAAACCAAGAGACGAGACTGTGAGAGGTGGTTGTGAAAAAGGAGCCAAGCCGTCTGAGGGTCCCACTCGGGGATTGCCATGGTCGGCATCCGAAGCCAGAGCCGTGCACCCCCAAAGTGGTGGTCAAGGGGGTAAACAGGATGCAAATCAGCAAGCGCATTCTCAAGCAGCAGCCCTCTCCTCATGGGAGCAAGAAGGTTGCAGCGGCTCCGGACCCAGAGCTGGGGTGCTCTTTTGTGCCCTGTTGCAGTTGCTCAAGGTGCCCAGTGCACCCCGAAATATGGCCAGAGACACAGACGCTGCAGCTTCTGTTGGAGCTCCACGGTGCAGGCGTTGGGATGCACACCTGAAACCCCAGGGGCTTGGGAGGCTGAGGCAGGAAGATCCACAAGTTGGAGGCCAGCGGGGTCTCCCCTTTCCCGTCCCCACGCCCCTGGCCACCACGGATTCCGTTTCGGCCTCTGGATTTCCCTGTTCTGACAGGAACGAGTGCTCCGGGGACCCGGGAGCGAAGGGGAGGTGCAGGAAGGGCTGCAGCCCCGGGGAGGCGGTGAGATTTACGGGTTCGGCTCGGCAGCCCCATAAAATCAGGTTATGGCCGCGCTGGACCTGTTACTTAGCCGCAGTGGGGGCGCCTGCTGGCTTTGATTGGCAGGTGGTTCCTCCAGCGCCATCTCGGCTGCACCCCCAGCTCCAGGCCGGTCGCAGGGCTGGCTCGGTGCCAGGTTGGTGGCCTCTGAGGCTTGCTGGCCCCAAGCCACCTCACAAGAGGAGCCACCGGGGGACACCCCGAGGTTCTCTTCCCCACAGGAAGGAGAATGGAGGTGGCCGCAGGCTCTGCACCCAGGTGGGCCCTGGGAGCGACTCCGGGGATCACATTCGGCACCTGCTGTCACAGCTTCAGAGTGACCACGTCTTCATGGGGCAGGAAAGACTTCAGGACGTCCCCGTGGTGACCGCGCAGAGAGGAGGGTGACCCGTCCAGTGGCTCATGGCAATCGCAGGGTCTGTGATTGACAGGTAGGGAACCAGGGTCAGACAGGCTTGGCGTGCGACATCCCGGCTGCCGGAAAGTTCTGCTGCAGGTCAGCGCCTGACCACGGGTCTCCCGGAAAATAGCCATCGCTCTGTGCTTTGTAATGTCCCCCAAATTCAGGGCCACCTGGGTCCTTAGAACAGGACCTGGTGTGGGGACAGGGTCTCTGCAGAGGTCGTCAGTGAAGGGTCCTGAGATGGGCTCCTCCTGGGTCAGGGGGCCCTCGTGCAATGGCCGTGTTCTGGAAACGACCAGACTCCGTTCTGCTGTCGCGGGTCCATGCATTTCTCAAAGTCAGGGCGCCATATGCAAAGTCACCCCGGGATGCCACACCTAATGAACAGGTGGGTTTAGGGGCTCAGAGGAAGAGCGTGGGTCCTCCAAAGGACCCCGAGTTGACCAGATCTGTCCTGCAGTGTAGACTGAGGTGACTTGATTGCTCACCCAGTATCCACGGAGTTGATTTGTTTGGTCATTCAGTGGGAACTGGTTTGGATGGATCCTTATTCCAGTGTAGACCAACTTAACTTCATTGGTCATCGAGTGTAGACGGAGTCAACCAACGGTTTGCCCGGTGTAGACCGAGTCTACCTGATTGGGCACCCAGTGTAGACAGGCAGTTTGCTTGGTGATCCCACATAGAGATGGAATCAAGTGGATTGAGTACCCAGTGTAGACTGAGTGAAATAGATTGGCCCTGCCGTGTAGACTGAGTTAACCTGATTGCTCATCTAGTACAGCCTGAGTCCCACAGTGTAGACGGAGTCATCTGGATCGGCCATCCAAGTGTGGACCGGCTGAATGTGATTGGCCATCCCGCCTCGAGTGGACTGAACGGATTGGCCTTGCAGTGTAGACTGCGTCAGCCAGGTTGGCCGTGCAGTGTAGACCAACTTAACCTGATGGGCCATGCAGTGTAGACTGACTTAACCTGGTGCCGACTGGCAGGTCACCTGTGGGGACACCCAGGCTGCAGATGCCACAGAGTGGCACGCTCATTATCCCGCTGGGGACCTGGGGACCGCCGTGCTGTCCGCCTCCGGAGCCTCCCCTAGGTCCAGGAAGACGTGTCGCAGGTGGGACTAGATTTTCACAGGCTTCACTTGGACTGCACCTGTTTTTGTGGCACGGAGGGAGGCTGGCCGGGGAGGGTGACGGTCGGACAAAGAACGTCATGAATGAATCCGATTTGCAGCCTCATTTATGGAGGACAGAGGGCAATAGTCTCAGGTGTCTCCGGAGCCTGATGGCACTGGGTCCTGTGTCCCTGACCAAGGATCCTTGGAAACTGGCCCCGTTTATTACCGGTCCTTCGAGAGCCAGAGACGGGAGGGGACAGGCTTCTGTGTCCCCGACTCCACCCCCGGGTTTCGTAGACTCATTTCCACGCACAGGCACGTCCCAAGGTCCTGGGGCCAGGGATTCAACGTAGGAACATCGAAGGGACAGAATTCGACTGTGACATCTGCTTATCCAGGTCCACGTGGTTCGGTGAGACCGGCACAGAGTGGACGGAGGCAGGTGGGTCTGCTCCAGAATGTTGTAAATGCAAAGAGTAGAAAGGACCCAGGGATGGAAACCTCTTGGCTCCCAACTCAGGAACCGTCAGAGAAAGCGGAACTCATGACCCTCCTCGGATCTGTGGTCTCACTCGCTGGGCATTCAATGACCCGAGGCCAACAGGGGTCCCAAGACATCATACGGAAAATTCCAGAAGGAAATCACGGATGCATCTCAATGTCTCTTTGCACCATTTCCAAGGACTGTGATAAAAGTCCCAGGTAGTTCCCACTGGGACCGGCCAGGGACATGAGTCGTCCTTTGGCCCAGTGTATCCACCAGGTATATGCTACCCTCCCACGCGTCGCTCAGCAGCTTCATCAGTCACCAGATCCACTGTCACGGTATCACGGGGCTTTGGTTCAGGTCACGAACCCTTATTTGACTCAAGAAGGACCCCAACGTGCAAGGTGAGGGACACTGCTCCTTCCAATGTGGCCACATGTCCCTTCATTTCTGAACGACGGAGAACGGAACAGAAATCGGGCAGCGACTCCAAGATCTGCCCGACCTCCCGAGAACTCAACCTGGGGCCTCCGCTCTTGCTCTTCTTGGAACCCGGCCCTGGGCACGTGGGGTCGAGGTGGCCGTCCCTTGGGTGGGTGGCTTCCATCGGTCCCTTGGGCCAAACAAACATGGCGGCCGGGTCTGGCTTTGGGTGGATGGGGACGGGAACGAGTTGTGGGATTTCAGTGTCTTTCCAGAAAGAGAAGAAAAAAGTGTGAATCTCCCATCAGACTCCAACGCAGCTTTCCATCCAGCGGCAGCGAGCTCCTCACCGAGGTCCTTTGGTCACCCGGGCCGTCCCCTCATCAGCCCCGCGTTGGAGACGTTTCCACCGAATCCTGCCAAATCGTCCCGTCCGCCTGGATGCGGAAACCCGGAGATCAAGGACGGGGGACCGGGCGCCCCGCTCGGTGGCATGGCATCAGGCTGGGAGAATCCTCCAGGGCTGCCGTCATTAAGGAGCCAGTGTCCCCAACGTCACGCCCGGCGCGGTGATCCACAGCATAAGGTCCACGCTGGGTCCCAAATACCTGGACGATGTCACCACGGGCTGCTCAGCTTTTTCCCTTTGGGGTGACCCGATTGGCACGGGACCCAATGACCGTCCTTCTCTTACAGGACATCTGAGGACGCTTCTCCACGTGGCCCTGACCCTCTTCACCTCGTTCACTTTGCACGTGTGGTTCCCGACCATGATGACCTGTCCCCAGAGGGTGACCAGCTCCCGCAGGGCTGGTGTTCCTTCACCCCAGTGAGGGGAGGGTGGACAGACCATGGACAGCCAGCTGGGTGGGTGACTGGCTGGACGGACATGGACGAATGGGGGGATGGACGGATGGGTGGGTGGGTGGGTGGATAAGTGGATGGATGGATAAGTGGATGGATGGATGGATAAGTGGATGGATGGATAAGTGGGTGGATGGATAAGTGGATGGATGGATAAGTGGATGGATGGATGGATAAGTGGATGGATGGATAAGTGGGTGGATGGATGGATAAGTGGATGGATGGATAAGTGGATGGATGGATGGATAAGTGGGTGGATGGATAAGTGGGTGGATGGATAAGTGGATGGATGGATAAGTGGATGGATGCATGGATAAGCAGATGGATGGATAAGTGGATGGATGGATAAGTGGGTGGATGGATGGATAAGTGGATGGATGGATGGATAAGTGGATGGGTGGATAAGTGGGTGGATGGAAAAGTGGATGGATGGATGGATAAATGGATATTTGAACAGATGGATAAGTGGATGGATGCATGGATAAGTGGATGGATGGATAAGTGGATGGATGGATAAGTGGATGGATGGATGAGTGGATGGATGGATAGATAAGCAGATGGATGGATAGATAAGCAGATGGATGGATAAGTGGATGGATGCATAAGTGGATGGAGGGTGGATGGATGGATAAGTGGGTGGATGGATAAGTGGATGGATGGATAAGTGGATGGATGGATAAGTGGATGGATGGATGGATAAGTGGATGGATGGATGGATAAGTGGATGGGTGGATAAGTGGATGGATGGATAATTGGATGGGTGGATAAGTGGATGGATGGGTGGATAAGTGGATGGATGGATGGATAAGTGGATGGATGGGTGGATGGACAGACGGACTAGATCTCCTCTCTCCTGAGACAAAGGGAGGCTGTGACGTAGACCCCGCCCCAGGGACCCCCAGAGGACTCAGTCACCTTAGGTAACCAGGCGGCTCCCGGGGAACCCACAGTGTCCACCCCAAACCTGGAAGACGCCCAACCCAGGTGGACACACGCCCCCTGCCCTCTGGGGTGCCGGCCTCTGACCATTCCCACGTTTGCGAACCTTGGACTCCGGGCGGAGGCGGCGGTTCAAATTCCCTTAGCAAACCCAGCGGGAGCTCACGCCGTCCACCAAGCCACCCGGGAAACTCCACCGCGGCCACCAAGAGCGTAACTGGGGCCCTGAAGCTCTGGGGGGTGAAATCGCAGCCTGAGACCAAACCGAGAAACGCAGGAACCCGTCCTCCTGCCTCAGCCTCCCCAGCCTCTGTGCCCTCTAACCTCACCCAATCCACGAGTGACGATTTCTGTTTCCTCTCTCGGAGGAGGAATCCAAGTTGTCATTCCACAAAGATCTTTTATATATAGATAGAAGTCACCAAGTGTCATCTGAGGGGCAATCAAGAGTCTTGGTGGAGGAATCTTAAAAAGCGATTTTCATCAGAGCCTGGGCCATGGGGGGACCGTTCCCGTCTCTTCTTGGACATATTCTAGCTCCGACTTTCCGTATTCGGTTGCAAATGAATGTTCCCTTTATATTCGTCCTTAAAAACCTAAAACTTGCCGGGCTCGGGGACGCGTGCCTGTCATCCCAGCAGCTTGGGAGGCTGAGGCCGGAGGATGGCCAGGTGGAGGCCCTGAGCAACTTGCTGCGGCCAGCCAGAGCCCTGCCCGCCAGGAACCGTGGACCTCACATGTGTCCCCAGGTCCGTGGCCTGCGATAAAGACGGCTCCGATGGCCCCTCATCACCAAGAGACTGGGGTTTTTTTGCATCCTGAATCTCACCAAAACTAAGAGGCAAAAAAACGCGATTTCGAGGCCGCAGCCACGGGCCGTCGCGAAGCAGCACTCACCGCGCGCAGATGTTCCCTGCGGATGAGGATCTTGCAACCAGGCCCCCAGAATCCGTTGAGGACGCTCCATGGTCGTAAAAACCCTTCTGCGCGTAGGAGGAGGGTCATAAAGTCCCGGCGCCCGCGGTCTGCGTCAGGCGCGCTCCGGGGACCCCAGCTGCTGCGGGGACCCCGTTTACGACGCCCGGCGCCACCCCTGGAGACTGCTAGCGGCTCCCTCGGAGCCGAGTGGGAGAAAGGACCCTGGGCAGCTCGGCTTTGCAGATGTGCAGCGCGTGCCCACCGCCGGCAGCCCCCCGGGCGCCACACCACGTTGCCGACTGCGCAACTGAGTCCGGGAGACCCAGCGCTGTGGATTGCACGAGCAGGGTGCAGGCATGGATGGATCAGGGGTCTCCTTACGCAGCCTCCAAGTGCAAATAGGGAGACTCCTCTGTTTGTGTTCTCTGGCCCCGAAACCTTGTGGTCTCCAGAACTCGAGCTGCCTCCGCAAAGCCTCGACTCCACATGGGAGGCTCGGCCTTCAATGCACGATTCTTAGGAAACGTCTCAGCCTCTGCAGAGGTCACTAGTGAAGGGTCCTGAGATGGGCTCCTCCTGGGTCAGGGGGCCCTCATGCCATGGCCATGTCCTCCCAAGGGACAGAGGAGGGGACACAGACCCAGAGGAGGAGCCACGTGGAGACAGAGGCAGAGACGGCAGTGAGGGGCCACCATCCCAGGGCCACCTGGAGCCCAGGAGCTGGACAGGCAGGAGGAGCCCCCGGAGCCCTGGACCCTGGTCCAGCCTCCACCGTCCAGGGAGGCCCACGTGATCCTCGGCCTCCTTCTCCCAGAAAAGCCAAACCGTCCCTGGGCACCCGGACCCCAGCCCGCGTCCCCAGCCCAATGCCTCCACCTGGCCTTATCTTCCGCGACTCAGTCTCGTGCATAAAGTAGACACCTTCTGATTACAACGTGACGACGCTGCATCGGGCATATTTTCTGCTGTGCCTCTTATGGCTTGTCACAAGGGCTGCCGTGACGAGTCGCGTTGGTGGCAGGCTCCCCCCCGGGCTCGGGCTCTGGGAAGGGCTGATTAAGTGCCTCGGTGGATCACGCGCTTTAATCAGCACCAACAGCCTTTTATTAGGCGCCATCTCTCCGCCGTAAGAGCCCATCTTAAGTGCATTGATTAACGGCCGCCCCGTAAGTGCTCCTCCGTGTCCCCCCCGGCTGCTGCGCTTTACATATTTCTGAAAATCTATCTGCTCGGGGGACGAACAACAGCGAGAAAAGATTGTCCCCGCTGAGGAGCCAGCCACCCGGGCGGGGCGGGGGGGACACTCCGTGAAGCCACCGCCCTTCCCCGGGGCAATGGCTCCCCTGGCCGGGGACACAGGTGGCTGGGGTTTGTGCTACAAACCGGAGAGTCTGCAGGGTTGGTTGGGCCGGTTGGCCGCAGAGAGTCAGAACCATCGGTCAGTGTCCATCTCGGGGGGATTTGGCGATTCATGCAAGAGCCAGTGGGCAGGATTCGGTGTCCACAGGGAAAAGACGCAACACGGTTATTGGGTGGGTTGGGAGGGTCTCCCTCAGGCCCCCAGCTGGATGCTCAGGGAGGAAGTGGAGCCCTGAGGAGGAAGTGAGGTCGCTGGTCGCGGACACTCTGACCCCAGTCTCTTCTTCTGCTGCTGCTGTCTCTAATTAAGGGCACCCACCCTTTGTCAGCCGTCACGGGGACATCCCCCAGCCCTCGGTGCCGATTCCGATGCTTCCGTCTTCAGACCCTTGAATGGGACTTCAGGGTGGGACAATGTCAGAATCAATGTCACCGCCGGCCGGAAAGGTGTCGGGGCCAGCAGCTCCAAAGAGCAGGGGACTGGAGACGCCCCGCGGGAGTCTCTGCCAAGGGTCGATGGCACGTGGTCACCAGCACATGGAAAGGAATGTGGACCTGGGCAGCTGGCGGGATCGACAGACAGACAGGGGACGGGTGGACGGATGGATACGTAGGTGGACAGGAAGCTGCAGAGATACAGGACACCCTCGTCCTTAAGCACATGTAGGCACATAATTTTCTGTGAAGCCATCAGGGGTGTCCAACAATGGATGGATGGACAGAAAAAAAATGTGGTGTATATATATTCACAGTGGAATATTACTCAGCCCTAAAGAAGGATGAAATTGTGGCATTTGCAGGAAAAAAAAATGGATGGGACTGGAGAACGTCGTGCTAAGTGAGACTGTGTTGGATCCTCGGGCGTCTCATTGGAACGAGAGACTGGGAATGGAAAATAAGGACCACCCAGAAGGAACTCACCTCTAAAGCAGCAAAAGGAGCAATGAGACGGCCCCTCGGGGGAGTCCATCCTCCCAAATCCTGTGTGGCCCTTACCTTAGGCAGTGGGGTCAGCTGGTCCAGAGAGTAGTGGTGATGGCTTAGACAGCAGGTGCCCCCAAAACTCAGTTGTGCAAGAAAATTCAGAGTGAAATGATTGGGTTGTGAGAGGTGTAGACCAATAAGTGGATTAATCCACTTGGATGGACTCACTGGGTGGGGACTGCAGCAGGTGGGGTGTGGCTGGAGGAGGGGGGTCCCTGGGCTGTGCCTTTGGGGTCTCTGTCCTGTCCCTGGTGAGCAGAGCTCTCTCTGCTCCCTGGTGCCCTGTCCTGAGCTGCTCTCCTCCTCCAGGCCCTGCCGCCATCTTGTTCTGCTCCCCTTGGGCCAGAGCCATGCAGTCGGCCACCAGGGACTGGACCTCGGACACCGTGAGCCCCCGAGAGACTCTTCCTCCTCTAAGTCGTTCTTGTTGGGTCTTTTGGGCGAAGCTAGTTCTAATATTAATACAAAACGGAGTCTAATCAGAACACTAATACCCAGCTACCACCAAGCGAATCACCAAGCGAATCACTCTTTATTGTTCGTCCTTCACTGAAATGAGCTAATACCACACTAATTACCTCGGCTCGTTCCATGAACCCTGAGCCGATACGAGACGCGATGCTGATATTAAACCGATACCAAACTAATTACCAATTTATTATCAATGCAAAACGGATGCTAAGTACTTGTACTGAACCAACGTCGAACTAATTACCGGTGCTGAGTTTCATTATTAATGCACAACCAAGTACTGATGCTGAGATATTCTTTTTTAATCAGTGCTGGACTCACATTACAACCATTCCAAACTATTTTTAACCCTGACTTTCTTATTAATACGGAATTAATACTAAAACAATATCCGCGCTGGCCGGGGTGGCGCACACACCCGGAATCCCTTCAGCTCCGGAGGCTGAGGCAGAAGGATCGCAAGTTGGAGGCCAGCCTCAGCAACTCAGCAAGGCCCTAAGCAACTTAGCAAGACTCTGTCTTAAAATAAAAAAAAAAAAATTAAAAAGGGCTGCGGACGTGGCTCCGTGGTTAAGGGCACCTGGCTCAAAGTGCTAAAGTCATGTCCAAGTACACGCTGATGCTAAACTTGGTGATGGATACTGAGCCGACACTCAGTCAGCACCAAAACGGGTCACGGACGCAGCGTTGTATTCGACCTGACTTAAGACAAAAGTCCGGATTCACTGCTCACGTGAACCTTTATTATTCCTACCAAACTAACGAGGAAGGAAAAAGCGATTACGAATAGAGAACTTGGTTTTTATGAACTGTGACCTGATCCCGAGCAGGATCAAGGCAAATACCCATGTTGATCTTTATTCTTAAGAGCAAAGCAATACCAAAGTACTTTAGCGCCAAGTACTGAGAAGTTAGCACTCGGTAGCACTTAGAACTAAACAGTTAGTACTTGGCACTCAGTAGCACTCAGCAGTTAGTACTTGGCACTAGGTATCACTTAGCACTAAGTAGTTAGTACTTGGCACTAGGTAGCACTTAGCACTAAGTAGTTAGTACTTAGCACCAGGTAGTACACAGCATCAAGTAGTTGGTACTTAGGTAGCAGTTAGAACTAAGTAGTTAGTACTTAACACCAGGTAGTACTCTGCACTAAGCACTTAGTATGTACTAAGTTTTACGATGGATACTCCATTTGCAGCAAAGCCAAGTGCCTGCTAACCGAGCTTCCCCTTGACGCCATGGAGTGCTTTCCTAGATGCCGGACACTCTGGAGGAAGGCCCATTCTGTCCCTGGTCCCTTCCCACGGGGATTCTGTCCACAGCCAGCTGAGGACCTAGGTCCAGACCTGCTGCCCAGGACGTGGAACCCCTGTGGGGTCCTCTGTCTCCTTGCCGGTGACCTCTAAGTGTTCTTGGTCACCTTCCTGGAGTGGACGTCCATCAGAGAAGTCGTTGGCAAGTGTTTTTCCTCAGCCTGGAGGCTAAAAAAAATAAATAAAAATTCGACCGTGTCATTTGATGCAAAAAAACCTTTTTTTTTTTCCCAATTGTCCTGCGTGGGCGTTGGGTGTCCCCGTGGAGAGGTCATGCGCCAGCTGTACCCAGGGGGACCAAGCTGCCCGCCTGGGTTCTCAGCAGCTCAGAGACGTGCAGAGGGCCCGGCGGGGAGCTCAGCCTGTGGGGGGGACCCCTCGCCCGGTTGGTCCCTGAAGCTGGATTCCGCACACGGGGCCGCTGTCCGGCGCCTGCTGACCCTCTTCACGGGAGGCCCGTGTTGAAAGCGCATTGCTCCTCCCCGGGAGGCCCTGGGCGCGGAGCCGGCCTTTCAGCGCCGGGGGGCGCCCCGCGACGCACATGTCAACACTCTGCTCTTAGGGGTCCCCGGGGGCTCCGGGGTGCAGACAGCCGGGTGGACGTGGCTGAAATCCCTACCCACCCTGGGGACACCCCTGAAGGCCCTGCGCGTTAATGGGGAGGCTCTCGGGGGCCATCACAGCTGGGCCAATTGCGCACGAGGCTGCCACTTAGATGAACCACATTTCGGGGGGGGGGGTCTGTGATTAATCCTGTGCCTTGGACCAGGTTTGGGGCTCGGCCAGGTGGCCCCACAGTCACAAATGCAAAAATATTTGCAGACAGGGTCTCGCTCAATGGCTTCGGGCTTTGCTAATTTGCTGAGGCCGGCCTCCAACGCGCCATCCTCCTGCCCCAGTCTCCTGAGCAGCTGGGGGTACAGGGGTGCGCACGACCGCGCCAGCCCAGCGCAGGACGCAGATTTCCTGGGAACCCACCTCTCCAGGAGCCCGGGGTGAGCGCAGGGTGCACCAGGCCTCAGCCTCGGGGGTCCTCCCTCCTTGGGGACAGGCAGCTCAAGTAGCTCAGCAGGCGCGACATCTTGGTGACAAAACTCAGCCCCTTATTCATGAGCCGCTCTGGCTTCCCAAACCGGCTCCTGCGCCGTTGGAGGCGCTTACAAATAAGAAGCATCGGGCCGGGCCGGGCAGCGGAGGCCAGGGAAGGAGGTTTAAATAATTCATTGCCAACACAATGGCGAGAGGCCCTGGAATCCCACTGATGTCTCGTTAGTTTAATTATGATTTTAAGTCCTGGGTGCGCAAGAGGGTCACGTGGTCACGGACCCGACGCGCGAAGGCCTCCCCGGGTTTTATGCTAATGCGCCCGGAAATGGGTGGAAATCTCGGCCTTAACTTCCCCCCTGGGCCGGAGGCCGTGGGAGCTGCGCGGACCCGGGATTGGATTAAATGTTGGAAACCCACAGAGACCTGCAATCCCCGTCCTTAGCCCTTTGTATTTTTTTAAAAATTTTGAGACAGGGCCTCCCTAAGTAGCTTGGGGGGTGGACCTCTGTAAATTGCTGAGGCTGGCCTCCAGCTCACGGTCCTCCTGCCTCAGCCTCCTGACTCACTGGGGTTACAGGCGTGGGCTGCTCCACCCTGTAAGTCTCTGGGCTCCCTGAAACTCTGAGGGGTCAGGACTCCCCAGAACCAACAGCAAACCCCAGACCCACCCAAAGGAAATCTTTTCAAAAGCAGAGAAAGGTGAATGACGCCGAGTGCTTTAAACTGGCCGCTCTTCATGTTCAAAGGGTCCATTTGATCATAAGTGACACTTTAAACTGGGAAGGGGTGGGCGCAACCGTTGGTGGGGATGTGCATGGAGCAAGAATCTCTCAGCCTTGGCCGTGTCTATATAGTGGAATATTAGCTGGCCAGGAAAAGGAAGGGCCCTGTGACATTACTTGCTCACTTGTGTCAGACTGCGTTGTCCCCCCAATTCCTCCCTGTGCTGAAGGTCCTGCGAAGCCTCCACGGGGTCTCAGCCCACCGCCCACAAATACCTGGGGGTCTCAGGGACATTTCCAGGCAGAAGCAGGACGCAGAGAGCCCCCCGTGTGCGCAGCTCAGCCGCGTCTGAAATCTGGGCACCATCTGGGACGCAGGGGCACTAGGGGGTGGGGGTGGGGGTGGGGGGGAGGGGGCCGCGGCTCCTTGACATTTCCCCGTCCCCCGCCCCGGACGGAGGGGGCGCATAGATCCTCGGTGCCTCGTGCTTCCCCCGCGTCTCATTACGGGAATTTATTCCTCCGCTTTGTAGTCGGCGCGGGGCCCTCTCTAATTGTCCCTTCCATGTGCCGTAAATCTGTCCGCCAATCATTAAAACCTGCGGCGGCGGGGACGGGGGGGGGGGGGGGGGGGGGGGGGGGGACGCGGCAATTTCCTCTCCTACCAGCGCCTGGGCCCCGGGGCCGGGGGTGTTGAAATAACACGAAACACACGTTGGCGCGAGGCTCCCAGCCTCTCGGGCCAGACTCCTTTCATCTGCTCCAGGAATTTTTAATATTCGGGCCATACCCTGCGCATGAGGTCATCCCGGGATCTAATTGGAACAGCAGTCCTGGGGCCCCCGGCTCTGGCGGCCCGCCACCCCGCCCCCGGGGCCTCCACCAGCAAAGACTTGGATTCTGTCGAGGCTGGTTGGTGCGGAGGACAGTTAGCAAATCGATCCTGAGCTCTGCGCTCAGTGGCCAGACCCCCCGGGGTCCCCGAGCCCCCGAGGCCGAGCAGCCCAATTTGTACCATCGGCACCAGGTCCAAGAGACCCCGTCTACACCCCAGGAACCGGGTTCATAGGGCTGCACTGTCTCAGCCCTGGTGGGGAGGCCCCCCGAGGTCTTGGGCAGCGAATGGAGACTTTGTATCACGTTTCTCCGCTGCAGATGGGAACTTAGTTGCAAAAGTACCAGGAAGTAGTTTGCCGAGAAGAAGAGTCACAGTCTGTGCTGTGAGCCCCCCAGGAAGGACCGGACACCCCGGTGACCCTGACGTCCGCAGAGACGTCGCCGCGTGGGGCCCAGCAAACGACCTGAAATTCAGCTCCAACGCGGAACCCCGTGCTTCTATCTGGCAGCCCTGTTTCTCAGCCTGGGTGGCCCCAGATGGCACCTGCCGGGTCCCCAGGCTGCAGAGCAGAGGCCACCCACCCACCCCCTGGACATCGGCCTTCTCACCTTCCAATGCACAATTTGGGTTTTAGGAAATTGCTTTTGTTCACCAAGAGGCTCAAACCTGGTCCCGGGTGATCCCCAAAGACGTCGTCTGCAGGTGGGGGGAAAAGGTGCTGTGGAGGTCACAAGCGACAGAAGCTGAGGGGGTCCCCGGGGACACAGCACACCTGGGCACAGGTAGGAGTTTCTGCAGAGTGGCTCACGACGGTCACAGTTCCATCTCTCTGAGTTCCCTAACCTGTTGCTTTATATTTTTTTTGGTCCGGAGGATTGAGTCCAGGGGTCATTAAACCCGGAGCCCTGTCCCCAGCCCTTTTTTTATATTTGATTTAGAGACAGGGTCTCACTAAGTTCCTTTAGTGACCTTGCTAGGTTGCGGAGGCTGGCCTCCCACTTGCCATCCTCCAGCCTCAGCCTCCTGCAGCCACACAGTTTCTCCCTGAAATCATAACCTGTCTTTTCGGATTGAGGGTTTGCACGTTTTGACCACCAGGCCCCCAGCCCCCACGGGCACAGGTGCACTGTGAGCCCCTCCCCACGGACGGGCGCGCGCTCACACCCGCGTGCACAGAGCCACACGGAACAGCGTGGTGCATGAGATCCCCGCAGCGCCCAGCTCCCGGGGCGGTCAGGGACAATCCCCGCGGCCTTCCCCCCATGGTCCCGACGGGATCGTGACAAATTGTATAAATATGTACAAATTGTCCAGGTGACGTCACGCGCCCGGGCTCCCCCCCACCCCCAGAGCCCGGGGGATCTGTGCGACACAAGGTCACGCCGGGCCTGCTCTGCCTTCAATTGAAGCAATTTCGTTCAATTTGCTTCCATTTATCACGGCCAGGAGGGACTGTCCACTGGTCTCAGCTGCAGCCCCGTCTGTCCCGCGACTTGAGCTCTGTATGACTTTCCCGGTCCCCAGGGGGCTGCAGGGGGGATGGAGCCCCCCGCCCCCCAGGACCGTCTGATCAATGACGCCAATAACCCAGGTGGGTTGCAATGAAGTTTGTCGGTCCCAGGTCACTCGCGGGGCGGGAAATGACCGCTAGGGAATGAGGCTGAGGCTTCCCCCGCAAATCCTCCTCCGGGAATCCTGCTCTTTTTGCACACGTCTTCAGAAGCCAGAGACTCACTGCGCTTGGGGTCCTAGGACCTGAGCTTCACCTAGCACGAGGGCCACCCTGACCACCGGGACCCTCAATCAATCAATCAATCAATATGCAACCGTCCACGTCTGTCTGTCATCTATCTGTCCCTGCTGTGCCCATGATCGACGACCTCATCAGGGACATGTCGTGTCCGCCCCTCGTCTGTGTCTGCGAGCCCTCTGATTCGTCCCCACTGCGGACCTGCCGCCTGTCAATCACTCTCTGCTAAACCCTGCGCACGGCCCTGACCGCATCCGATCATTTTGTCTCCCTTTTCCATGGGGCATCGGTGATGGCCACACCCAACAGCAGCCGATGAGCCATCGAAACACTCGGGGAGTCTCCGAAGGGTGATTTCTTAGGCCACATCGAAGGCCCTGGACGGTGGTGTGCGCGCGCAGGGCGGTGGCCAGGGCAGGTGACTGCGGGGCTGGACAGCCGGCGGCCTCCGCTCGGAGATCAAACCCTGGGAGAGGCCCCAGCTCCACCGGCCGCTTCCCTCCGCCCGAGGTCAACAGGGGTCACGCCGAGAGCCACTTGTAGAATTTTCACTGTTTGGACAAGAAATTGGGAACAGACCCAGCCCTGGACAGCAGGATTCCAAGGTTTATTTTCGGACAGAGGCTGACTTGAGGGCGGGGGCGAGGCCGCCTCAGATAGAAGGCGCCTGGGCGGTGGCACCGCGCTCTCTGGGCACGCTGACCCCGCCCCGGGCCCTGGACACTAGGGGCCTCACGCACGTCCCCGCTGCAGACGTGAAAGTCCCCCTCGGATGGCAACGTTCGGGAGCGCACTTGAAAGGCCTGGGAAGTCGCTCGTCCCAGCTGGGGGCCATCACTGCCACACCTCCATAATGGACAGCCCTGGAGGGGCCATTACAGGGCCAATTTACGGACACCAGCCTCCTGCAGGCACCTGCCACGCAGCGGAGGGACGGCCCCCAGGCCGAGGAGCGCATGCGCCAGGGAGAGGCCCCTGGCAGCGCTTGTTCAACTGGCCACGGGCCGTGGAGCCTGGCACCGTGGACACGCATGAGGCCGTTTATGACAGAGATGAACGCACCCTCCTTGGAGAGGGGCAGGGACAGCGCCCAGCTGCAAACAAACGGCAGGCTTCACGGTGCCTTCAGGAGAACTCAGGAGACTTGTCCCCAACGCATCCCAAGGCACAGGACAGGGGACCCCAGTCATCAGGGGCACAGTTAGAGGACATATGGGGAGGCAGAGAGCCAACAAGTGCTGCATCCCCGGCTCAAGAGACTCACTGTGGCCAACTCCACATCCCTGTGGTCACCTGGGGCTTGTCCACCACCAATGACATGTTGCTAAACAGGAAAAGACCCTGCAGCCTGGGCCTGCAACAGCAAGACCTGAGGATGTGACCTGACCAGAGGGTCTGTGGACGCTTCTGCTGTGGGGTGGACGGGCTGGGAATGGACGGGCAGGATGGTCAGCTGAGGGGCTGGGCTGGACGGCTGGTCCAGCCTGGGTCTGCCCAGGTGGGGGCTGGGTGGAGGGTGTAGCCTGGGTCTGCCCAGGTGGGGGCAGGGTGGATGGTCTACCTGGGTCTGCCAAGGTGGGGGCTGGGTGGAGGGTCTAGCCTGGGTCTGCCCAGGTGGGGACTGGGTGGAGGGTCTAGCCTGGGTCTGCCCAGGTAGGGGCTGGGTGGAGGGTCTAGCCTGGGTCTTCTTTGGGTGCAGGATCGTAGAGTCTCCAAAGCTGCCTCCATTTCTCCCTATGGAGAAACACTTGGGCCTGCCCAAGTCCCGGACTCAGTCCCCAGCGAGACACGGGGGATCAAGGCTCACAGAGATGCCGTTTGCAATTTTATTTTATTATTATTTTTAGCAGATGGGTTCCGTTCTGAGGCCGAGAGGCTCTCCCAACAGAAGGGGGCATCTTTGCTGAGTGATTGACAGGTTCCCCTGCAGGGGCACCAGCATCCGCAAAGGAAAGGTTTAGGACACTCAGAACCGTATTTGTCTCCTGCAGGTGGGATGGATCGAGCCCCAAAATTCATGTGTTAAAGTGTGCAACCCCAGGACCTTGGGATGTGCTGTGTTTGGAGAAGGGTCTTTGCAGACGTGATGGAGGTCCAGTGAGGTCTCCAGGGTGGCCCTGGCCCCAGGACATTGGGATATGCTGCGTGTGGAGACAGGGTCTCACTGAGTTGATTTGGGCCTCGCTTTGCTGAAGCTGGCTTTGAACTCTGGATCCTCCTGCCTCAGCCTCCAGATAGGATCACAGGCGTGCAGCACCACGCCCTGATTTCTTTGTTTTTTTTTTTTTTTTTTTTTAGAGCTACTGCAGACCGTATATGTAACTAAGAAAGGGACGCTCTTGCTTCAGAGCCGCAGGAGAGGCTTCTTCTCCAGGAACGTCCGTCCACGCAGCTGTTGGAAGGCCCGTCCCATTAAAAAAAAAAAAAAAAAAAAAAAAAAAAAAAAAAAAAAAAAAACCCAGCACATAACTTCCCCTAATCAGTTTGCAGCAATCAGCTCCGAAAATTGTCCCATATGTGGGAGCCTGCAGCAGGGCGCCGGGTTACGGCTGGGACACAGGCCACACCGAGGTGAGGGTCTGGCTGCAATTACGCTCACGCTGCGGGAATCTCACGGCGCTTCGGGGAAGCTGTTGCATTTCAGGGACTCATAATTGCGGGCTTGGAAATTACTCGCCCTGAAATTGCAGGGGCAGAGGAAGGGCTGTGCCCACATGTGTTCACCCTGGAGGGGGACGAGGGGGACGCAGCGTGGCTCTGTTTGGGTTGAGGGTGACCCAGTGCTTTCCTGGTCCGTGGTGCTGTTGAAACGGTCATCCTGAGTGTCCTCCCTTGGAGTCCGTCTGGAGTCCCTCAAGGAAATGCGGGCACTTCCCACTTGTAGGTCTCCCTGCAGAGAACTGGAGGTCGGGGTTGCTGGGTCCCCTGGAAGCAGCCTGCCCTGGGGGGTCAGGAGGGCTGCCCATCGTCGTCAAGAGGTGGACGCGCCGTGCTGAGCCATGTGCATGCACAGATTCCAAAATCTGAACCGAACAAACTTGCAGCTCCTCAATCTGAAACGCACCTGGTCCCCGACATTTTGGATCGGGGATTCGCAGTCTGCAGTAGGAACCCTCCGGGATTCAGAACCTTTAAGGTTTCTAAGGCTAAAAATGCCGAGATTATATTGAAACGCGCTGGGCTCGGGCTGCGTGGGATGATGAGGGACTCCAAGCAAACCCATGAAGTGGATCAGACAGAAAAATTATTTAAAAGACATGAGGAGCCGCCCTGCAAATGTCATCAGAATCGACTGGGAGTGGTTTCAGGTGAATTCTGCACCGAGAATGGCACAAGGGCAGGTTTTGCAGAATTCGGGTCCTTACCCATGAAGGGATTTCTTGAAGAAATAACCGTGATCACATGAAGAGCCTGCGCTCTCCTTCTCGATGACTCTTCTAGGATGTCTTTGCTTCCGAGACCAATGGTGTCCACGTTGGTGACCAGGTTTCTAAGGATGTATCCAGTGGCAAACTTGCAGACTTCTAGGGTCTTCCTGGAATGAAGTGAGCAATTATACCTCCAAACATGGAAGTCAAAAGAATCATATTGGAAGTCACAGGGTGGACATCAAATTCACGCACAACAGGAAGCACCATCTCGAACACAATTGGAATCTAAACCCCACCAGCATCCCCATCCCCATCTCCATCCCCATCTCTACCTCCACCTCCATCCCCATCTCCATCTCCATCTCCACCTCCACCTCCATCTCCATCTCCATCTCCATCTCCACCTCCATCTCCACCTCCACCTCCACCTCCACCTCCATCTACACCTCCACCTCCACCTCCATCTACACCTCCACCTCCACCTCCATCTCCATCTCCTTCTTCATCTCCATCTCCATCTCCATCCCCACCTCCACCTCCATCTCCTTCTCCATCTCCATCTCCATCTCCATCTCCACCTCCATCTCCTTCTCCTTCTCCATCTCCATCTCCATCTCCACCTCCACCTCCACCTCCACCTCCACCTCCATCTCCTTCTTCATCTCCATCTCCATCTCCATCCCCACCTCCACCTCCATCTCCTTCTCCATCTCCATCTCCATCTCCACCTCCACCTCCATCTCCACCTCCATCTCCATCCCCAGCTCCACCTCCACCTCCACCTCCACCTCCATCCCCAGCTCCACCTCCACCTCCATCTCCATCTCCATCTCCTTCTTCATCTCCATCTCCATCTCCATCTCCAGCCCCATCTCCATCTCCATCTCCTTCTCCATCTCCATCTCCATCTCCATCCCCACCTCCACCTCCATCTCCATCTCCATCCCCACCTCCACCTCCACCTCCATCTCCATCCCCACCTCCACCTCCACCTCCATCTCCATCTCCATCTTCTTCTCCACCTCCACCTCCATCTCCACCTCCACCTCCATCTCCATCTCCTTCTCCACCTCCACCTCCACCTCCATCTCCATCCCCACCTCCACCTCCACCTCCACCTCCACCTCCACCTCCACCCCCACCTCCACCTCCACCTCCATCTCCATCTCCATCTCCACCTCCACCTCCATCCCCACCTCCACCTCCACCTCCATCTCCATCTCCTTCTCCACCTCCACCTCCACCTCCATCTCCATCTCCACCTCCACCTCCACCTCCACCTCCATCCCCACCTCCACCTCCACCTCCATCTCCATCTCCATCTCCATCTCCATCTCCATCTCCACCTCCATCTCCATCCCCATCCCCATCCCCATCTCCAGCCCCATCTCTACCTCCATCCCCATCTCCATCAGTATCTATTCCAGGCAGGGACATTGCTGCCCACCATGCTGTGTGTCACGGTTACCACTGTCTCAGTCACCCTTGTCTTCCTCTGGCTGTCATCTACCCCTGCTGAGGTGTCCAGTGCTTGCCCAGATCTCCATGCCCCTGGGATCCTCAACAGATCCTTGTCCATTCAGTGCCTTTCCCCAAGTGCCCGTGTCCTCCCACCATGCCAGCTGTGAAGCTTTGCCAGGGCAGTGCTGTGCGTGCTAGTAAGAGGGACCTGGGGCTCCCAGGCAGCCGTTAATCATTTTGGAATTTCCCTGTTCCTCCTGGGGACAGCCCCACCCCACGGAGACCACAGCAGCCCTCCTCCCTGAAGCTGACAGCTCTTCCACCCCCAGCGGAGAGAGACTTCTTGGCAGCCCTGAAACCACGATTAAACCAGCCGCTTAGTGCAAACCCCTCTTGGAACAGACACGGGAACCCGCCCTCGGGGGCCCGAGGAGCCCCAGATGTCAACCATTAAATTCCGCAGGCATTAAAGCCTTTTCGCATTTCAACTCCCGGTCGTCAGCGAGACATTGGATTTGAAATTGTAATGGGCCTCCCACTTTCCAGGGAAATGCGGGGTGCCATGCGGAGGTGGAAGGTCAGGGAGAGACTGTGGGGTGGAGCCCATCACCCGGGCATTCCGAGGGATGCAGGGAGCAGGTGTGTGTGCGCACGTGTGTGTGTGCGTGCGTGTGAGCCCCCGACACAGGTTCCCAGCTTCTCCATCTCTGCCCATCTCTCCAACTGGCCCCCCCATTCCTGCAGCCACCCTGTCCCCTGCTTGGCCACCCCCTGCAGGAGAAAGCAAGGGCTGGCTCTCCCGGGGTGGCGGTGTGTCTCCGTGCACCACCTGCCCTGCCACCGCGCCGCGCACTGCTTCAGGCCTGGCTTGCAAAGGTTCTGCAGAAGGCGGGTTCGTTCCGGGGTCTTCCCACCAGGAACAATGGCACGTGGCCCCCGTTTGAGCTGCACAATGAGCCGAGGAAGAAGACCAGCCCGTGTCCCCCGCTGCCAGGTTGTGCATGCGTCCAGGACAAGGGCATCTCGACGGCATGAAGAGTGACACAGGAGTCACGAGGCATCTCCCGGGGGTACTGCTGCCAGCCCAAGGCCACCTGAAGGGGCAGGACGCTCGTTCCCCTGTGGAACCCCCTTTAATTAATGCCAACGTTCGCTCCCTGAAACCCACAGACGAAAACCTTATCCATCAGGGAAGCTCCCGGCGGCCATTCATCACCGCTGTGTGGACGACCGGGTCCTGACCACGCGGGGTGTGGCCGCTGCCCCGTGGTTCATTCCCCTAAATGGGTCTCTGCGTCCTTGCGGTGGGTGCACCGAGTGACGGAGACTCAGTCACAGACAGGTCTCGGGTCACCAGAGCCACAAGAATTGGAGAATCAGGTGCGAAAGGTTCTAGGTGGAAAGAGAGACGTGCGGGGACATTGACCCCTGAGCCCACCCATGCCTCAGAGCAAGGCTGGCTGCTGTGACGGACAGAGCTCGCCTTCCAGCATTGCTCGGGTGACCCATGAACGCATGGGGGGATTCGTCCCGGGGTGAGGGCACAACTCTCAAGACCCCACCAGCGCCCCAGAGCCCCCATCCCAAATGGCTTCCAAGTGTCCCGTTTCTGGCACGTGGATTCAGGGGACAGCCACGGACCGCAGCACTGGGGCTGGAGTCCTGGTGAGTCTCCCTTTTATACCCAGACCATGCGGCCTGCAGCCTCAAATGCATGGGTTAGGAGGCCCCGCTGCCCCTGAGAGTGACCGATCCTCCACTCTTAAAGCTAAGTCCCTCTGTTCTTCCAGGATCTGGACACTAGGGCTGCTCAGCATCCATGAGGAGCCCCGGGGCTTGCACCCATCGACTGCTGACCCTCTTGGATGGCGGCAGCGGGATTTCTTGAGTGAGATTTCTTGAGGGGTGGCTTTCTGTGGCTCCTCTAAGCTTGGGTCTTTGTCCTCCATGGTCCCTAAACCTGTGTTACCCCCAAAAGATCCTGCAGAAGTTCAGTCCCTGGTGGCCGACTCCGTGGCTCTGGCCCAAGGGGAGCAGAACAAGATGGCGGCAGGGCCTGGAGGAGGAGAGCAGCTCAGGACAGGGCACCAGGGAGCAGAGAGAGCTCTGCTCACCAGGGACAGGACAGAGACCCCAAAGGCACAGCCCAGGGACCCCCTCCTCCAGCCACACCCCACCTGCTGCAGTCACCACCCAGTGAGTCCATCCAAGTGGATTAATCCACTATGAGTCTACACCTGTCATAATCTAATAATTTCACCTCTGAGCATTGGGACATCGTCTTCTGGGCTTTGCAGGGATCACCTCGTCTTTGAGTCACACCAGACACTAAATCCATCATGGAACCCAAATGACATCCCAAAGGCACCATCTCCAAATACCACCCCACTGCGTCCCAGTTAGCTCTGAGAGTTCATCCCCTGGGGGACAAGTACCACCGCCCAGGGCGTCCACTGCACAATTTGTACCATTGTGTGGGAAGCCCGGAAGCTGTCGGGTCACATCCTAGGAGGAAAGCACCGTCACCCAGAGAGAGACAGACAGAGACAGCGCTTTAAGCATTTCTGGCCTCGCGGTCAGCGGGCATTCTGTGGAGCACGGCTGGAAAGACTGTGTAAAGCGAAATTACTAAGGAACCAAGTCCTTTGCTGTCTCCAAAGACGAAAACCAGGATGGAGAATACATGGTGTTTAACTCACAGAAACCAGGGAAAGAGAGCCTCTACCCAGGGAAAGAGCCTCTACCCAGGGAAAGAGCCTCTACCCAAAAATCTCTCTGCAAGTTTGAATTTGATTTCTATCCAAAATGCAAGACCTGGATTTTTTTTTTTTTTTTAATTTTCTTTTTTTTAAACCAGAGATGGAACCCAGGGGTGCTTAACCACGGAGCCACATCCCCAGCCCTTTTTAATTTTTTATTTAGAGACGGGGTCTCATTAAGTTGCTTAGGGCTTCCTTAAGTTGCAGAGGCTGGCCTCCAACTCACGATCCTCCTGCCTCAGCCTCCGGAGCCACAGACGTGTGCCCGTGAGCACCCGGTCCCCAACAGACTGTGTTTAAAAATAGAAATGGCCCTGTAAATGGATGCCTGTGATTCGCCATTTGTCATCCTTTCGAAAAAGCGACACTGACTCTTACCCCCCCCCCCCCCCCCCCCCCCGTGCTCGGCGGAGAATGGCACCGCACTCTCTGAGTGTCCCCGGAGACCATTTTCCAGAGGAAAAATGATTTGCACTTGGGAGGAGAAGAAAAACTCCCCTCCCGGACGCGCTAACTCCAGGCGCTTCCTGCCTCGTGGGTGACAGAAATCCAACCCGGGAGGCGCTGCTCCTCAGGGGTCCCAATGCACACGGGTATTTTGGCTGCTTTAAAAACAGCCTCCCAGGGACCCGTGCATTCAAAGGGACTTTTTCTGCGGCTCATCGGAGCCACAAAGTGACCCGGTGGCTGCTGAGATTCCCTCGTCCGGGTCCCAAAGAGCTCACCTGGCCTCCCCCAGCGAAGGTCCCCTTAGAGCAGACGGTCACCTGCCCCCCAGGAGCCCCGTTTCTGCATGGCTCTGGGTGTCCCCCAGAGACCTGGCCTGGGGACCGTGTCCCCGCCTGCCCAAGGCGCGGGGCGCTGGGGTCTGGATGGCGTCTGGTGGTTTTTCTGGGTTTCTTTATTCTCAGAGGCTCCCCGGGGAGCGGCGGATCCGCTATTATTTATACATTAAAGACGTCGATGCTAATGAGCCCGATCCGCTCGTCGGGGGGCGGCTCCGCTTTGAAGCCCGTCTGCGGGGCCACGGGGGAGGCCGGCCGCGCGGGGCTGGCGCAGTTTGGGGCGCGGGGGACCCTGGATTCCCGGCAATTCTGTGCCGCGCCCTGAGCTCAGGGTGTGTCTGCCCGGTGGCCGGGTCCCCCCAAGGATGGCTTCTCGGGGACACGGGCTTTGGGGTCAGCGCAGATGGCTCCCCGGACACTGTCCTCTGGGTTCCCCGAGGTCACAGGACACTCGGCTGCTTCTGCTTCAAGCAGTTCCGGGCTCCGTAGCGGAGTCCCTCAGACTGGGTGGCCTGAGGCTGGACGTCCGAGGAGGAGGCTTCTGTGGGGACCTGTCCTCTTGTCTGGCCGAGGCCGCCTCCTGCCTGAGTCCTCACAGGGTCGTCCCTGGGGAGGCGTCACCAGGTCCAAATTTCCCTTTTGTGCAAGGACAACTGGCCTTGGGGACTCTGTCCTGTCCCCGGAGACCTGGCCTTGGGGACTGTGTCCTGTCCCCGGAGACCCTGCCTTGGGGACTCTATCCTGTCCCTGGGGGCCTGGCCTTGGGGACTCTATTTGCTCAGAAACACACAGAATAATCTTGAGAAGTCAAAGCCCTGACCCAGGGAGCGTGAAACTGCCCGCTCACCGCCCTGATTCGATCCCTGGGCCACGTATCTGCATTTCACAACGTCACAGGGGACCCAGGGACAGTGGACGATGACCACGTACCGATTAGGAATAAAATAAGAAGGTACAAAATGGACACAGACAAGCCCTGGACACCCAGTGCCTCTTCCTAAGGTCTGTGTGTTCCACACCAAGACGTCTGTGCCCCGGGGAGAGGGCTTCTTCACAAAGAAGAGCCGCGGCACCATTTGAACAGGAGACAGACGCGGGATCTGAAAAGTGCTCACTCGGATGCAAGGGTTATAGCTGCATTAACGTGAAAGACCTCTTTACACAAAGCCACCGTTCACGAAAAAGACGGATACCGGGAAAGTCTTCCATGGATCAAGCAAAGGTGAAACTGCCGAACACCTACGCGCCCATAATCCCAGGCAAAAACGGAAAGCAAAGAGCCCCGTGCGACCTGAGTTTAGGTCAAAGCACCTCATTGGTTGAGGACACGGCAAATTCCTAAACATCGGTGCCCCGGAAACCACAGCCCAAAATACATAAAGTCAGATTCGAAGCAACGACATGGAAATGCAAGCAAAGGGCACATCTGAACGTCACTTCTCTCCATCACTGAAAAAATAAAGCCAGTAACATAAACCAGGAAAGAGGCGCTCGGAGTGAGAAGAATGAACAAAGCCTGTGGCCTCAGAGTGAGGCACCGAGTTCGGGCTCTAGCCGGGCTGTCGATCCACGGCCCTTTTTACTTTTATTTAGGGACAGGGTCTCCCTGAGGTGCTCAGGCCTTCGCTTTGGCGGAGGCTGGCTTTGAACTCACCATCCTCCTGCCTCAGCCTCCGGAGCCGATGGGATGACAGGCATGTGACACTGTGCCTGGTTCAGGAAGCTCTTGAAGGGGGGGGGGTCCCCAAGTCCCTGGGGACAAGTCCCTGCCCCTCCTGGGGGTGTCCTGTGACCCCCCTCCCCTGCTTACCAACAACCTGGGCTTGCTTTACCGCAAACACCGCGACCTCTGCCACCCGACGTCTTCTGAGTTACATCCAGTCACCTCTTTGCAGCTGGAAGCCACTTCCCCTGTCCCTTGTCACCCACCTTCAACTCTGTGCAAAAAAAAGAGTTAATGAAAGATGTCAATGAGGTACAGCCTGGGGGGACCCACGGCCCTCGGGGTGGGGTCGGGGGGGTCCACGGGAGGCCAGCGGCTCCTGGGGAAGGACCACCACCTGTCCCTCTGCATCCTGTCACCATGGCAACAGCCCTGGGTGGGGCATCTCCATGCTGTGTCCCTGGGTGAGGCCCTGGGACCCGGGCCAGCCCCCCAGAATGTCCCTGTAAATAAAGCGAGGTCCTTAAAGTGACCTCTTTGCTGTTATTATTATTATTGTCGTTAGTGCAGGGCGTGAATAATGAATCTCCCCCCCGGTTCCCCCATCTCCTCTGCGGGGTTGATCTGAATCCCCCCTGACAGCCCCGACCCGGTCCTCCCGTCCCCCTTGACAGGCCTGGCGGGGCCCAGACGCCGGAAAAGCTCTCAATTATGCATCATCCTGTGTTTTCGAAGGGTTTTAATTGAATCACTCCTCTCCAACTTGTTATTTTTAATTTGCAACATTTGATTTCTGACACGGGTCCCCTCTCGGTCATGAATTATGCAGCCAGGGGCTTTGGCTGGTGTGTGGGGGTGATTAGAAAAAAAACTAATTAGGCATGATGAAAAACACGCGCGCACGCGCACACCCGTGCACACACACACGTGCACACACACACACGTGCACGCACCAACACGGAGACCTCTTCAATATGAGCCTGTTCCCGGCGTAAAAACCGGCCCGTGTGCACGGAAAAAGGCTCCTTTTCGTTGTAACGGGTTACGTGGGGTTTCGTACAATGTGATTGATTCTGACAGCAAGGAAAGGAAATGGACGATTTCCCCCCCCTCCCCCTTTCTCTCAGCGGAATCTCGAAATTGCACGACGAGGCCCCTCGGTGCGGGCTCCTCCCGAAGCTCACGGCCGCGCACCCGGAGTGTCCCTGGGCACCCCGAGCGGGGTCCTCCTCCAGACGGGGCTGAGTGCGCGGAGCAGCCTCTGCCACCCGGGCTCATGGCACCGAGGAAGGGGCAAGAATTTAAAAGAAAAAATAAATATGCAACTTTTTTTTTTCCTTTTGCAAAGGGGGAAAATAATAGGGACCCCAAGAAATAAATAAGGGACTTCTTTGCTTCAAGGTGTTCTGACCCCTGTCCACCCCCCCTCGCCCCCAAAATGAGTGACCAGCCAAGTGTCAGGTGCACTGAGAAGCCTCCTGTCCCCATATCTGGGTTGTGCTGGTGGGACACGGGGAGAGGGGACACTTAGGAAGATACACGATGTCACAAAAGTTGGAGTGATGATTTGAAACCACCTGCCCAGGACAGATGAGCTGTCTGTCCACCTGCGGAGGCCTTCCTGTTGGCCTTCAGGGGGGACCCGGGTGCCTTTCTGTCCTCAGGAGCAGCCAAGGGCACCCAGAGGCTGGAGATCGACCCCAGGGTGGGGGGATCCGCAGCCCCCTGTCCCCAGGAAGGGGAGTCCACTCAGATGCGTTTGGTGCTGTCCACCCGTGGAGCAGACATTGGGCCTGTGTCCTGCCCCTGGACTTTGAGGTCTAAGGAGAACCCGAGGCAGGAGCAGCCGGGATCCAGCCGGTGGGATGCACCAGTTCTTTTCTTTTCTTTTAAAAAGCCACAATTCCAGGAGCCCTGGCTCGGCCAGGCCGGCCCTGCAGGCTGGGAGAGAGCGGCTCTTGCCAAGCGCCCGTCAGCAGAGCCCCAGGGGTCACGGCCACCTCTGCCACCCGGTTCACAGGGCGTCCCTTCATTCCCAAAGAGGAAACTGTCTCAAATGCACTCGACTCCTCGTCTCCGGGGGGTGCTCAGGTGCAGACAGCGGGTGCCTTCTCCCAGCCTGGCTCCGGGGCCCTTTTTCCTCGTATCTAGTGCAAAGGTGGGGGGACTGTCCTCCTTTTGAAGAGTGTTCAATCAGCCCAGCACCTGGCGCTGCCCGTGTGCAGGAAGCAGCGGGAAAACTGGGTGCCCATCTACCGCACCCCCCCCCAGAGTAGCTGAGAGACTTGCAAAATGGCGCCCGGGATTCCTAGCAGCACCCTGGACTTGGGTGCTCCCCACCAGGAATCCCCCACGGACGCCTTCGCCTTCGTTTCTTTCGATGCAAAATAGGAATCGGAGTCGCAGCTTCCCGTCTGCCAAAATGCCACCCGCACTGTATTTTGCAGAGATCAGGAGACAACCCTGCACCGAAACGTCCAGCTGCGTCCAAACCCAGAGCGTGGCTCCTGCCCACGTGGCAGAGCAAGAACTTGGAGGCGGCTGCTGGATCCTGGATGTGGGAATCCAGTGGCGAGCTGTTCAGGGCGAGGCTCTGTTCCACTCTGACCACTGGAATCTTCTTCAGGTTGATTTCTTGAATTCTTGACATACCCCAACCTTTACTGGGCACCCTCCACCAACCCGGTGGGACCTGGTGTGGACACAGGGTCTCTGCAGAGGTCATTAGTGAAGGGTCCTGAGATGGGCTCCTCCTGGGTCAGGGGGCCCTCATGCAATGGCCGTGTCCTCCCCAGAGACAGAGGAGGGGACGCAGACCCAGAGGAGGAGCCCCGTGGAGACGGAGGCAGAGACTGCAGTGAGGGGCCACCAGCCCAGGGCCACCTGGAGCCCAGGAGCTGGACAGGCAGGAGGAGCCTCCCTGGAGCCGTGGAGGGAGCTCAGCCCGGGACCCGGGTCCAGCCTCCGCCCTCCAGGGATTCCTGTTGCCAAAGTCCCCAGGCTGTGGCCACTTGTCCCAGAAGCCCCAGGACACTCTGGCCCCACTGAGCACCCTAAGCCCTGCCCCTCTTCAACCCCCAGCTCCTGAGTCCCGGGGACCGATTTTCCCAGGTTCACCGGGTGGGACGCGGAGCTTCTCCGTGGACGTGGTCCGAGTCGTGGGCTGGACGGCAGCTCCTCTTCCAGAATCAATCTCCTTTAGCTCCGGAAACCTCAGCTTGGTGCCCGAGCGCAGAGCCGGAGGCCCTGCCCAAGATGTGGGTTCCGGGAACAGGAGCCCGAATTTCATGCAAAAAAAGAGAGAGAGAAAATCATGCATTAACAAAACAAAGCCAAATGAGTCTTATTTATGAGCCGGGAAATTCAAAACCGGCCCTGGCCCTGGCAGAAGGGGCAACCATGTCCAGAAACCCACACGCCCTTCCCCGGGGGGACATGGTTATAGCCTCATAAAAAGTCAAACGGCCGTTGCCCGGGCTCTCAGATGATTTATACCTGACGTCTGTCCTGGAGTCCACGCCGTGGGCTGCTGCGCTGACCACCTACCTGCACGGGACATGGGAGACATCAGGCTCCTCCCGGGAAATCCGAGCAAGGTCACCAAGAATGACCTCTCCGGCTTTATCAGTTTGGGCCCCTGGGTGCCAAAGTGAGTGTTCCCCCCGGTGCTAACCTGGTCACCTCGGTGGCCCCTACAGTCCAGGGGAGGACCGAGGCCTCACCAATGTGGACCTTGGCCTGCTGCCCCCCTGCCCTGTACCTACGGATGGAACCCACAGGTGCCCAACCACGGAGCCACGTCCCCAGCCCTCACTGAGTTGCTTAGGGCCTTACTAAGTTTCTGAGGCTGGCCTCCACCTTGCGATCCTCCTGCCTCAGCCTCCCCCGCCGCTGGGATGACAGGCGTGCGCCTCGGTAGGCGCCCGGGGTTGCCTGACCCTTGATGGACGCCAACCTCCCGGGGCCTCGGAGAGAAGCATCATTTTTTGCGACAGGGATCAGAGGGACTTCTCTCAGCCCCAGAAAGGAGGCCTCGACGAGGCTGGGAGTCCACCTGGGCCGAGGGGCCGGCAACACAGGCTGCATTCATGCCGGGGAGGAGGCCGGGTCACGCGGGGTGCACGGGCTCATAACGCTGCCAGCCGCCGCTCGCCGCCCTGGAACCTGGGGCCATAAAACCCTGCTAATGAGCAGCGGCAGGTCGGAGCCCCCGAGTCTGGCCTCCCGCCTCCAGGCCGAGGGGGAGGCCCCCCACGCACCTCTGCAGCCGGGCTTTGCTGCAAACCCCCGCTTTATGCTGAAGCAATTTCCTCCGCCCCGGGACCCACCGCGGGGGGAAGCGGGTTCCAATCCTGTAACAAGCCCCCGCTGTTCACCGGCCCGGGGCGAGGACGGGGCCTGTGTGTGTGTGTGTGTGTGTGTATGTGTGCATGCAGATGAGTGTGTGCGCTGTTGTGTGTCGTGTGCACAACGCGGGCTGAGCATGGGGGGCTGCGGTGTCTATGTTGCGCACTGCGCTACGCATCTCGCACGCACCCCTCAGACCTGGCCGGGCCTGCGCCATGCGCTCCTCCAGGGAAGGAGCCCCCCTCCAGCTCTGGGGAGTCCGCGGCCTGCACCCCCTCCTTTCCAACAGGCTCCGTCTTTAATATTCCAAAACAGCTCGCTCGCCCGGAGACTCCTGCAAACGATTTCCTTCCTCTCCTGTTCCTGGTGCAATTTGTCCGGGCCATCACCCCAGCACCCAGCCTGAGCAGGAGTAGGGGACAAACGGGGACCCTGGCAGGAGCACACCTGGGTCCCCGTGGTTGCTGGGGGCCACCGGGGTCTCCGCCGTGTGTGTTTCTCACCCGGGAAACTGTCCTGCAAAGCGCAGGTGCAACGCGTTCCTCGTGTCAGGTTATGGAGCCGGGCCTGCCTCCCGTGTCCACTGGGTATAGGAAGCGCGGCCCTGGGCGGCTCCTAGGGGACAGCGCCCACCCTGCGCATGAGCTCCAAGCTGGGGATCTGTCCCGGGCGCAGGGTTGCATTGCTACAAAGTCTAACTTGCTGCGGCTGCAAAACCGCTACTTTGTATCCGTCCACCCACGTTCCCCGGAGGCCCCTTGGCAAATATGTGTCAGGCCATCGTGCGCGGTAAATCTGTGTCCCCTGTCCCCCTGAGCCCCCCCGCCCCCCCCCCCCGCCAGACTGTCGTATATTTTGCTTTGAGACAGGGTCTCACTAAGTGGCTGAGGCTGGCCTCCGACCTGTGCTCCTCCTGCGTCAGCCTCCAGTGTGGGCGATGCAGATTCTGTTTGCAACCCCAACAGGGCCCGGAAACGATCCAAAGAGGAGGTCGCACTCTGGGGTTGAGTTTGTTTATTCTGCAAGAGTCTTTGACTTTTGGCTTCTCTGTCCACGGTGGAGACCCCCAACAGGTAAAATGAATGATGCAATGTCACCTCAGGCAGCCACAGGGTCTGCAGTGGCGGGGGGGGGGGGGGGGGTGGTCCAAGAGGAGGTTCGAGGGCAGGAGTGGCCGAAATGCAGGCTGAGCTGTGCACATGTCCACGCGGTCAGGGTTTCTGGACGGGGCTGGGCTCATTTTTCCAGGGTCGGACCCTGCCTGGGGCTGCTCTGGGGGGGCGGGAGGTGGGCTCCCCACGGACGACGTTTGCATTCCTGTAGGATGGGGCTGAATTCCTCCTGCCAGGGCTCAGGGATCTGCAGGCTCCGGACTTAATACATCCTGAGCTCCGACTCGCAGGCCACGCTGACTCTGCTCCGGGCTGGGCTTAAGAGCCGCGTTCCAGAATATTCCCCCGTCGCCCCCAAAGTCTGCAAACGGACCAGCAGCTGCGTGGGGCCTGGATCCCTCTGATACTGGCTCCCTCTCCCCCCACCCCCGAGGGGGGGGGAAGCAGGCAGGTTATGGGAGGGTCGCAGGATTTATGTTGGGGAGGAAAAAAATGGATTGAACGAAAAAAAAAAAAATAAGAAGAAGAAGAAAGAAAACTTGCAAAGTTACAAAGACAGAACGAGGCCGCTCAGGGATTGCATTTTGTACCTCGCAGAGGGGGATGTTAAAATGCAAAGCATCGAGGCATTAAGTCTTCAAGAAGGTGGGCAAAATATTTTTTTTTTGCAAATTTCCTACGCAGGCACGACCCCGTGCACACAGCAGCCCCTTCCCCGAGTCCCAAATAGGGTGCTGAGGCCTCCGAGGATGGATGTCTCAGAGGGAAAAGTGTCCCCTGTCCTGGTTGGAGGCTCAGAGAGACGCAGCTCCCAGGCTGACCCTTTAAAACAGCTGCGTCCATAGACACCCAAAGCCTCCTCCGGCTCCGAAGATTCCCGAATATTCAGTTGTAATCTGGTCTTTGATTTCTTCCTCTTGCCTAAAACTTTAAACCACTTTTATTTGCCTGTGAAGGTCTACCCCAAAGCCACAGCGCGACCAGTTCGGTTGGGGTTTCTCTCAGAAAGGAAATGTTCTGCAGATATATCTGGGATGCACTGAAAACTTTTTTTGTGACATTTTGCAGCATCAGTATATCCCAGCAGATATTTGGGATATGATAATTTAAAAAAAAAAAAGTTGCAAGGCTTTTAAAGCGTCTCTCAGAGGGTATTTGAAATAAAAAATAAAATACGATAAAAATAAAAGCTGCGACATTTTTTTAGCATAAGTATATCCCAGAAGATTTTGGGGATATACTAAAAAAAAAAAAAAAAAAAAAAGGATTGCAACATTTTTAAGTTATAAGGACAACCCAGATGGTATTTGGGTTTTCTGTTAAAAAGTTGCAACATTTTAAAGCATAAGTATATCCCAGGAGGATCTATTAAAAATTTTTGCAACTTTGTTACTTTCTTTTCTTTTCTTTCTTTTTTTTTTGTACTTCAGATTGCACCCAGGGGGTGTTTACTCACATCCCCAGCCCTTTTTATTTTTATTTCTGAGACAGAGCCTTGCTAAGTTGCTTAGGGTCTTGCTGAGTTGCTGAGGCTGGCCTCAACATTTGCGATCCTCCTGCCTCAGCCTCCCAAGCCACCACGTGGATACACCCACCTTGTTCCAACATTTTAAAGCATATCTCAGGGGATCTTTGGGATCTAGTACTAAAAAACAAGTTTGCATGAAATGGAGGCTAATTGGGCTTCCTGGGGACCTGGGGATACTGAAGGGGTCCCGCCTTGTGTTTCATTTGGCAATCTGCAAGGTGGTGCTCAGGGACTCTTGGAGAGGAGTGGTCCGTGTGGGTGGACAGATGCTCTTTAACTACTCAAACTAGCAGACGCCCCCTGCTCCTGCCCGTCGGGGTCTTTCTTCTAGGATTCTGGAGGCAGGGTCTTGGGCAGACGGGGGGCGGGGGGCAAAGCCAGTCTTTGTCCCTCTGTCTCAAGGGGTCCCAGGGCAGCTGCAGGGCAGAGCCACAGGCTGCTGACACCCTGCAGTGGGCATCCCTGTCGCTGAATGCCCACATAATCCCCAAGCCGTCTCGAAATATTAAACTCGGGGACGGGCTGGAGGGAGATGCAGAGAATTCACAAATTCAAAATAAAGAGAGAGACAGGGAGAGAGAGATCTGGAAGTTTCCTCAGCCGTCAGTTTTGCACAAAGAGGGACATTATTGCACCGGTCACGCCTGGAGCGTTACCATCCGCGTAGAAGTGGTTTCTTTTTCCACCTGGACATAAGGGTATAAGGACACCAGAGACCCAGCTCGGGGGGTTCACCCCGGTCAGAATCCGACCAGCAGTCACAAGCGAGTCCCCTTCTGGGTGCTACGGTGGCTCCTAGGGGACAGTCACAGGCTACCAGATGAAGAAAGGCAATTGCAGAATTGGGGAGGGGGGCATTCATGCAAAGGGGTGGTGGGCTGCGTTTTCTCTGCCTGAGGGAGTAAAAAAATCCCGTGAGGTGACCGTGGTCCCCCAACGAGGTGGCCCAGCCCGAATCCCACCTCTGTAACCTGGATGTGGCTTCGGCCATTTCCAGGCCGTGACTGGCCCATCTCAGGTAATGTCACGAGGGGGGAGGAACGTGGCTGTGGGCCTTACGATTTCTTTCTGTATTTCCAAAAAATAAAATAAATGAAATAAATAAATGTGTATTTTCTCTAACCGGCACCAGCAGCCCAAACCCAGAGGGACCCCCCCCCACCCAGGGTTCCAATTCCTGTCCCCAATACTCAGGGCCCTCCCCGGGCTCGGGAACTAGCTCTGGTTGGCATTTCCCACCCCCTTTTTGCAAAGAGAGGCTCATTAAGTGATTTCCCACGTGAGCCCCGAGAACTTGTGCTGGTGCAGTGCGGAGCCTGGAGCCCGGAGCCCCGGCTCGGGCGGGCCACCGCATTCCTATGCGCCCGGTGTCTCGCCTCAGAATCACATTCCACCCAGAGACGCGGCCCCCGAGATGGACCCGGAATAATTATTGGAGGAATAATCAGCGGCGGTGGTGGTGGCTTCGGGTTTGACAGGAGCCTTTCTGGCGACAGACATCAGCCTCGTGAGTAGATTCTCTGCTCTGTCCACGGCGCGAGGCTGCAGGGCGCTGGGTCCACTCCTGAATGCATGCATTTTATCTGCCTTCCCCTTCTGTCTCTGTGGCTCAAAAATCGGATTAATATGCAACCCCGTTGGCTTCTCTAATCCACGCATACGTTCAGGGAAACGGATCAGAGCCCCACAGCTGGGAAAATTAATTTATTTTATTATTATTTTTTTTTTCTTTTCCAGGTGGGAGAATTTTATCCGGTCTGCACCGCCCGGGGCCTCAGCCCAGCTCAAAAATGCAAGGACTCTGCAAAACCCAGTGATTCAGGGTGCCCAGGTGACCTTACCTGGTCCAAACTGCAACTTAGCCCGGACGTTTCTGCTACAAGCCTCGTTTGCAAAATGGAGATGCACCGTTTCCAAAGGTCGCCAGAGAATGCGCCCCCCCTGCCAGATGACTTTCAGGTTCTAGATGGGGGTCACACCAGGGTCCCCTTATTGCTTCCCAAGCAATAAGGGCCTGCGCCCGGGGGCTGCCCGTTTTGGAGTCTCCTAGGCGAATAGAAGATCGTGGCGTGTGTTTCAAGGGGCGCGCGGAGGGGGATCCTGCAAGGCTTGGAAGGTGGAAATCCTCAGGAATTGCAGGGTCCCCTCCCAAGGAGCCCCTGGGCGCAGCTGCCGCTCACGCACGACAGGTACGATTTATAGTTTAGGATTCTACTGAGCTTTAGGGAAAAAAATCTCTCCATGCATTCAAAAAAACCAACCCACCCGGATACTGTGAAGCCCGTGCGCTCCAACCAAGGCAAAAAAACCCCCAGTCTTTCTGGCTCCTCTGCACACACCTACCTCCTCAAACCCGTCCCTTTCTAGAAGCTGACGTTCACCAGTGACCGTCAGGGACAGCCAAGCAAAACTTTTCTCAAAAGAGAAAAAAAAAAATGCACGTAGATTAAATCTTTAAAAATAGAGTTTGCAGAATTCAAATGGAGGCGCACAAGCAGGTGACCCCCCCCCCCACCCTTTCTATCACACTCCCCTGATTGTGCAAAACACTTTGAAGAACTGGCCGGTTTGTCATCGGACGGTCCCGGGCATTGAGGGCCGGTCACCCAGCCCCACCTGAGTCGGCGTCAGGATCTGCGTCCGTGCAGATTGGTGTCCACCGAACCGCGTCCGTCCGCTGGACGCTGGGACCCGGGACTCGTTGCAGCCGTTTGCATAAAGTTAACCGAAGCCCAATTGCTCCGGGGGTCTTCAAGATGGGAGAGACCCCTCCTCTCCTCTGAGCGCGCGGGTCTCTGTCCGGGTCTTCTTCCTACAGAGGGAACCCTGCGTGGGTGCGCATGCGTGGGCCCAAGGCTCCTCTCGTGCATTTATTGGACACCTTGTGCATGCATACAGCTTCTGAAATCCATTCGGCTTTTCTGAAACCCGACTCTGAGTCAAGGACTCGACGAGTTTGGGGCCTCCTAATTCAGAAATGGGAACAGGCGGGCTTTGGGGAAAGGTTTTCCAAGCTGGCTGAAACCGTGGTCCCCTGTCCCTCCACGACAGCACGACTTGGGAGTCCTGTGCACAGAGCGCGTCCCGTTAATGACGTTTTCCTGGGTCAAGGAGGGGAAGACAAATTTTAGGGTGTTTTTATTTTATTTCATTTTTTTTCTGCAACCCCCCGGAGCTCGGAAATCGATAAGTAGTTGATAAAAAGGCAAAGTTCCTAGTGGCCCACAGTCGAGCCGGCCGTGATTTGTTTACCCACGAAGGCCTCCCGGTTGTCACCGCCGCGGTGGGATGATTTATAGACGGCCACCCCGCGAAATCACTTAGAGCAGATTAGATTCCGGGGGGAGGGACCCCCTCCGCGCTCCCCTGCTAATATGACAAGCTCATAGAGAGTGACAGGTACCTGGGTCGCCCCGGGTGGCAAAGAAGTTCAGGAAATTCTGATTAAATTAAAATATTAATGGTGCCGCCGGGGGAAGGCGAGATTGCATCCCGGTCGTAGGAAGCGCACGATGCAAATACGACGTCGCCGTTCCGGGGGGGACAGCCTGGGGTGGCTGCCAGGGGACGGTCCCCTCCCTGAGCCAGGATGCAGGGGATGCATTCCAATTCAGAACGGAGACGCGGGGAGGCCTGGGTGGCCCACCTGGTGGGCCCCGGAGAGCACCCTGCACACACCATCACCCCCAAGGTCCCCCAGATGCAGAGGTGACAGCCTGGTCCCCTTGTTCCTGAGGGCCCGTCAGCCCCCTCCTGTGCGGGGTGGCCCTGGGCATCTGCCGAAGGAGAAGAACATCTCACCCACTGTGGGAATCAGCCCATCCCCTGGGCAGCAGGGTGCCCTCCTGCTGCGGAACTGTCACCACAGTGTCACTGGCTAGGAGTAGCGAGATGGCTCATGTGTCCTGCTTTGGAAACTGTCCAGGATGCATGCGGCCCCAGCCACTGGGAAGCCACAGTCCCCTAGAGCACGAATCTGCTCCTGTGTGTCACCCTGTGCATGTTGGGGACCGGCTTTGGCTGCACGGGTCCCTGACGGTGCGCTCTGCACCTTGAGGTCGGAGTAGGCAGGTGCCATGAGGTGCCACGTCCTATCTGGGACCTGAGGCCTTGCACCCAACCCCAGTGACCTTGGGGACAGTTAACTGGGCTCCGCTTTAAAAAAAAATGAGGGGAATCAAGGAGAGAGGCCTGGAGTCCCCCAGTCCACATTTGGCTGCCCGCTCGGAAGCCGCCAGGCACCGTGGTGATCTGGGGGCACCGGGGCTCAGGAAGCCACCCCCGCCCAGGACAAACGAGGTACTTAAAATTCCAAAACTCGCGGCCAGAAAATAAAACCAAGAGGAGAAGCAGAACAGATGGCTGTTTTGAGGTCAGGGGGCTCCGGGCCTCTGGCTCTCTGTCCTGTGCATGGGACGTTTGCAGCGGGTTCCCATCCAGTGTCCAGGCCCCGAACTACACGGCCAGCTCGGCCCGTCCCCAAGTTGCACAAGGACTTTTTTTTTTCTCTTTGAAAGCAGGGTCACTGTCACGTGTGAGCGTTGGGACGTGGGATCAGAATAGCCCAGGACCCTGCTGGATGGTGGCTCCCGGGCTGGACAGACCCCACATCCAGGCAGCCACGGTCCTCAGGCCCCGGCCAAAGCAGCCTGCACTCCAGGGTCTGCCTGGCAGCCCGAGGCCGGCTCCTGTCCCGCCCAGGGCCACCGGCCCCGAGAAGCAGTGTCCCTCGGCCCCTGGAAGGTCACAGCTCCTGCCTGGGATTCCCTGCGTCGGTGAGTGGACGTGCCCAGGAGCCCGGAGAGCCAGTGTCCCCTGAAGACGGCGCAAGGAAGTTCCCGAGACTCCTGCAGACTCTCCCAGCTGGACTCTGGTGGGCAGCCACGGAGGGCGTCTGTGGGGACGGGAGACTCTCCACCCTCACGTCTGGGTCTGAACAGGAGCCGTGTGGGTCCCAGGTAGGAAAGGCCACCGCGCTGCTCCCAAATACAGTGCTTTGGGCGTTGTCACGAGGTCCGCGTACGGGAGAGACCGTGGGAAGCACAGAAATATGTGTGGGTCTCGGGAAACACGTGCAAATCTGTATTTACTTCTTGGGAAAAACGTGCACATGTGTATTTATATCCCAGCATCAATGCATAAATGTGCACGTATTTCCCAAGCATAAATATAAGCTATGCATTCTCCCAGTGAAAATGTGCATCTGATTCTCAATATTCGCACAGATTTGCTTCTCACTATGAGGATCTATTTATTTAGAGGCATAAACCTATGAAAAGATGTGCCTAGAAACATAGGTATATAAACATATTTGCAAATAAGAATGTGCAGATATATAGATACATACCCAACATATTTATTTATCCAAATATTTATATCCAACATGTTTATTTATCATTATTAATATGTAAGTATAAATATATAAATATAAAAATATATAAATATATATTTGCACACAAACATATGAACATGTGTGTATTTATAAGTATAAATATATCCATATGCATTTCAGACATGAACCTATGTATGCATTCACAACATTAATATGTAAATATGTATTTATAGACATGAATATGTAAATGCTCGTATTTACAAGTCTAAAAGCACATTTCTAGACGTTAACGTATAAATATGCATGCATGTACCATATAAATAGACATATACATTATAAACGTAAATATGCAAGCGTTTACAGGGGTAAATATATAAATATGCATGTATAAGCACGAGTCTATATTTTTTTGCAAGAGGAGATGTTCTAAAAATATATTTGCTTGCAAGTCGAATCGTGCAAAAGGCATCTGCACAGATAGAGATGTGCACAGACGCTAGACAGTAGAACTGCGTAAAAATCTGAGTCCTGGTCAGTGCAGACAGGAACCTGCGAATTGTAAGCCCCGGTGTGCGAACTGCACAATGTAAATACATGGTGCCTATCAGTTGCTCTCAATGTACTTTGTACCGCGGTGCGTGGTCCGTTGAGCGTGCCCACGGGTCTTCCTGGAGGGAAGGGCTCGTGGGTGGGGATGCACGCACACATGCTGTCCCTCCGAGCCGTGTCCTCATCGTTAGGGACACTGCCTGAGCCCGTGGACTCTGGGGCTGTGGAGCTAAGGAGTCAGCTGAGGAGAGGGACGCAGACCCAAGCCCCAGGTCCTTCTCCTGATAAACTGGAGGAGGACAGAGAGTGACCAGCTGGCTTGGTGTGGGGGGACAGTCCACGCCCGTCCCTGAGGCCCGGAGCCCAGAGCCCGGGCATTCACAACTGCAGCCATGCAGACCTGGACAGACATGGACGGTCCCTCTGCACCTTCTGGGGGCCGGTTCTGCAGAGGACGCTGGTGGCCTGGGAGGAGGATGGAGTACAGAGGTGGACCCCACCGGCACTTGGGCAGCGGGGTGTGCAGCTGCCCCAGCCTCTCCCTAGGAAGGTCCTGGACTCTGGGTCCTGCAGTGTGGAGGGAAGAGACAGCGGCCATCAGCCCTGCTCCCGGATCCCGGGGACCGGTCAGGGGGAAAGCAGGGGCAGCTTCCAATGTGCCCCGAGGGAGCCACGCACCAGGACCCCGTCCCCCAGGCAGAGTGGCCGGCCAAACTGCTCCCAAAATACGGCAGCCTCCACCCGGCCGCCTCCAGCAGCCTGAGTTCAGCAGAATCTTCTGACCAAAGTCTTTCTCACAAGTGACCAGCTACAGCACGGTCACACTTATGTCCCCGTCCACGAATGGGCCCCGGGTTATTCCTGGTGTAGAAATACGTGGCATGCAACAGGGAACTGAACCTGGGGGTACTTAACCCCTGAGCCCCGTACCCAGTCCTTCTTACTTTTTATTTTTGAGACAGGTTCTCGCTAAGGTTCTCAACTTAGCCTTGCTAAGTTCCCCCGACGAGGCTGGCCTCCAACTTGGGATCCTCCTGCCTCAGCCTCCTGGGTCGCTGGGATTACAGGCACGTGCCACCGCACCTGGCCCGCATGTGTTTTTATATATTCATATATTATGTTATTTATATATAATATTTCATGTTTTTATTTATATACTTATTGATTTCTATTTATTATTATGTATTCATTATTTTCATTCATATACCTTCTGTGATACTTATTTTATGTATTATATAATAATGTAATTACAATAAACAATACTGATTATATATTTATCCGTGAGTAAATAAATTATGAATAATCAAAATTGTTATAAATGTGCTATTAAAATCTTATGTAATATATAAATATGTAATATGTCATTTTTATATATAATATATGCATGTATATACACAAGTATGTAATATGCAAATATATATTATATATGCAAATGTATGTTATATATGCAATTGTATATTCTATATGCAAATCTATATGGTATATGCAAATATATGTTACATATGCAAATCTATATCCTATATAAGTATACAACACATGTAAAGCGCCACATGGAGTGAATAACCATGTGTTTCTACAATATTTTATATTGTGTAAAATATCAATAATATATCAGATTATATAATTATCTGTATAATAATATGCATTTTATATATACACTATGTGTACTATGTGTATAGACTGTATAAAGTCTCATTTATATGCATGACTTTTTCTATAATATTTTTCTATTATTCACATATTATTCATATACCACATTCTGCATAGGTCATATTTTATTACTATTTATATATTTTATTACTATTTATATATTGATCATTACCCGTCACCATTTATTTTCAGCCTTCTGTATTCACCTCATTATTTACATATCTTTACACTATCGTACGTATTCTGTAATCACGTTCATAAACTAAACTCGATTCCAATTTTATTCATCTACCAATAAATAACTTATTTGTTCATTTCTATTTTGATGGGCTACATTATTTATTGGTGGATAGATAAAAATTGATTTCACAAGTAAATTTATTTATTTGAGTAAATCTCTAGACAAATTTATTGATCTATAAATAATTACCTTATCAATAATGGAGACCATGTCCTGGACAGGCTGTGGACCCTCAAGCCAGGGCTGCAGAGTGTCCCCTGGATGTCAGGGCCCCCGTCCACACCCCCATGAACCTCCTTGTCCCCTTGCAAGCCCCGGCCCCTGGAATTCTGCCATTGGCTTTCCCCGAGTGGGCCACACTGGAACACTGGACTGTCCTCCTGTCCTGCTCCACGAAAACCAGCCCAGTTCCCAAATCTGCGACATCCGTTTCCCCGGGTCCTTCTTGGGCGTCCACCGGCCCTCGGCTCTCCCCTCCGCCCTCCCCCCGAGCGTCTGACAAAGGCGCCCCTTAATGATTTCTCGCGGCCAAGCCAAACAAAACTCGGGGAACCCACACGCCCTGCAAAGTGGAGGGGAACTCGGGGGTCGGTCAGAGTTTTTAAAAAGACGCATGTTTGCCATTTAAAGTCTGCAAAACTGGATCCGGATGGGGCTCCGACGCCTCCCCGGCCACACCAGGGGACAAGGACAGAATTCACCCCGAGACGCAGAGCGGTAGTCCTGTGGGGGACAGGAGCAGCCTCTGCCACCTCGAGAGGCCTCAGCTGCAGCCTCCGTGGGGAGCCTCCCGCCCCCCAATGACCTGTGGGCTCTGCCCTCTGAGTGAGCCTCGACCAGCCAGGATTGAGACCCCCCACTCGGAAGGACACTTGCACACAGGACTGGCTTCGTGGGCATGTACCCAGGGTGTCGCCAGCCCCTGTCCCTCGGGGCCTGCCTCTCTGTTCTGCAATCCTTCATGACTCGTGAACAACCTCTCGCGCCCCCATTCCACTTGGCACGGGGTCCTGCAAATAAAGGATCTCTGCGCTGCACTTGGCCCCCGAGATGTGGTTGCTTTGCCCTCTTCCGGGGCCACTGTGCTGGCACACCCGGGTCCCCGTGATCGGAGAGACGGTCGCCACCCGGAATGCTACAGAGACAGGCTCAGCTTCGCCATTAAAAAAATAAATAAATGAAAAAGCGTTTCTCATTTTTTCCCCTTTAACTTAGCAGCCGGAGAAGAGGGAGCGATCTTCCTACCACCCGGGGAGGGAAGCCCGAGACCTTTTCTCCCAACCTGTTCGTTCTAATGGGAATAATTATGGAGTCGATGTTGCTCCCAGCTCTCGGCGGTGCATTAAAGGAGAGGAAAAAAATATATATATGAAAATAAAGATATTACCGTGTTATTAATGCCCGTCGTGGCAACCCGAAGACGCAAAAATATATGGCCCGGGTGCAGGATTTAAATTGCAAAAACCGAGAGGCTTAATAAGACCGCCGAGGTGCCGGGTGGCTCTTGGTGTGTGCGGGTGGGTGGGTGCGCGCGTCCTTCTCCCCCCAAACTAATTCCCAACATCATCTAAATGAAGCTATAAAAAAAAAAGTCATTATTACCTTTAGCAATTTTTAAGACCATTTTTCATCCCGGGGGTGGAGGTTTGGGGGGGGGGGGACCCAACTCACCAGGCTACGGAAAATATTACCAGGAAATACACTGATTCTTTTCCCCCTAATCCAATTGCAGTTTATTGGAGACTTAAAGCCGAATTAGGGGGAGACATTATAGATGCGCCCCAGTGGGTGAGCCTGAGCCACCCCCTCCCCCCCCCCCCCCCCCGGGCGCATCTACAAGGGAAATGGTTTCGGGAGGTGGAAGCGACGTTCTGCACAGCCCCCATCAGCGCTCGGGTGCCAGGAGCCCGGGATTGATGGCCAGAGGTTTTAATCCAACTTCTGCACCGGAGCGGGGGGCATTCGGAATCCTTCAGGAAGATCTACGGCAGCATTTCAGATGCAAAATGCCATTTTTAAGTCCTTCTCGGTCTGACAAGGAGGAGAAAAAGGAGGGTCGTGCGCTGCGCGGGCCGCGCACCCAGCTCGGTGCGCCCAGCCGCGTGAGCCCAGCTCCGCTGAAGGAGGGCGCACGCTCTTCCCACCGCCCAGGGATTGCTCAGGGGGTCCCGGCTGACCCTCGAACCCAGGCCTCGCAGGACTGGCTTCTTAATGGGAAAATAATTACAGACCTGCCCAGGAGGCCCCAGGGCTCCTGCAGGAGCCCACGGAGGTCATGGGGTGGATGGGGAGCCCTGGGGGGGGGGGGGGGAAGTTTGGTGTCCCTTTGCAAAAAGGGCTGGGGAGAATCAGTTTCCCTCCTGTCCCTGTGCATGGTGACCCTGGCCGAGGTCACTGTCCATTCCCAGGGACCGGGAGAGAGAAAAGCAGAGACAGGGTTAATTTAGCCCTGGGTGGACGTCCCCCTGGGTTTGGCATTCCAGGGTCAGCGGGAAGCAGCTCACCCAAGGACCCACGCAGCCTGGTCCTGCAGGTGGGACGGAGCCTGTCCTGGCTCCTCTGTGTCAACCACGGGTGCTGCAGGTTCAAAGTCAACCCAAGTGTCAAGGGGCTGAATGTGACGGTCCCATTCCCCAGACTCCTGTGCTGACCCCTCAGTCCAGGTGCTGGTGTTGGAGGAGCTGAGCTTCTGAAGGGGACGAGGGTCCTTATCAGAGAGCCCCGAGAGCCCCCTGCCCGTCCACCATGGAGGACCCAGGAGAAGGCGCCTCTGGGAGCAGGAAGCAGCCTCAGCTGACCCCGGTCGGCCCCGCCTGGACCTCAGGCTGCAGCCGCAGAGCTGGGGGCCATCAAAATCGGTCCAAGTAGCTGTGGTGCTTAGTCAGGGACGATGGAGAAAGAAAGTCACCCCTCGGCTGCTCAGTGAGCCGGGGCATAGTTTCTGGAATCGCGTGGAAGAGATCTGCACGGAACGGCATAGGGCAGAGCCTGGAATTGCATAGCCTGATCCTGGAATTGTCCAGCCTGGACTTGCCTGGCCTGGAATTTCACAGTATGGAATTGCTTCCGCCTGGACATCCCAATGGCCACCCTTGCACCTGGACACGCCTCCTCTCACAGCCTACACCATCGTCCCTCCAGACCTCGCTCCCCAGGCTGCGGCCCCCTGGGTCCTGTGTGGCCATCTGCCTCTGCCCCCGCTGTCCCCTGGCCCTCTCCTGCTGGCCTCCCCCGATCCGATTCCTCCTGCAGATGAGGATTCAGCAACAGCATCGGCACCCGGAAGGTTCTCCAGGAAGCCGCCTCCCTGGGCCCCCACCTGCCTGCTGTGGCCCTCGCCTGGTCACTTTCTGTGTCCCCACCAGGGAGCAGGGAGCAGCAGCGGGAGCTGGTATTTCCCCCTCAGGATCCACGGGGTGGCGGGAAGACCCCAAGTCCTGTCTTTGTGGAGCATGGAGATGGAGACACGGGTCCCTCCGTCACCTGTCCCCCTTCCTCTGACTCCAGAGCTCCATTTGGGAGGTTCTCAAGACACCCCAATTTTCCTGGCACCCAGGGGTGGCCACTTAGGGTGGCTCGGGTCAATGGAAAACAAGAGTTCTTAGGTGGGGCTTTCAGACATGAAGTCAGGTGCTACAGCAGCCACCTTGTGACGAACCCTGAGGAAGGAAGGAAGGAAGGAAGGAAGGAAGGAAGGAAGGAAGGAAGGAAGGAAGGAAGGAAGGAAGGAAGGAGAAAAGAAAGAGGAGGAGGGTTGGTAGAACACACAGGCGGTCCTTCCAAAATCAACCCACTCCTGGGGCGGTTTGAACAGGCAAAGGGTCACGTTGAGGTAATAAGAGTATCTCAGAGACACACTGGACAGGGGCGCAGAGATGAAAAGGCCCACAGAGGTGGTATCCTGTGCAGGCTCAAAGTGGACGGTGGCCACCCAAGAACCTCCCCTGTCCCCTGTGCAGAGATCCCTGTAAGAGGAAAGAAAACCAGGGAGCCCTCAGGAGGAGGAGGAGGAGGAGATGGAGGAGGAAGAGGAGGAGATGGAGGAACAAGAAGAGATGGAGGAGGAGATGAAGGAGGAGGAGTAGATGGAGGAGGAGGAGGAGATGGAGGAGGAGGGAGGAGGAGGAGGAAGAGGAGGAAGAGATGGAGGAGGAGGAGGAGGAGCAGGAGGAGGAGGAGGAGGAGGAAAGAGGAGATGAAGCAGGAGATGGAGGAGGAGGAGAAGGAGATGGAGGAGGAGGAGAAGGAGATGGAGGAGGAAGAGCAGGAGGGAGGAGGAGAAGGAGATGAAGGAGGAGGAGGAGGAAGAGGAGGAGGAGGAGGAGGAGGAGGAAGAGGAGGAGGAGAAGGAGATGAAGGAGGAGGAGGAGGAAGAGGAGGAGATGGAGGAGAAGAGGAGGAAGAGGAGGAGATGGAGGAGGAAGAGAGGAGATGGAGGAGGAGGAGGAGGAGGAGATGGAGGAGGAAGAGGA
>NC_092519.1:18436614-18496614 GCF_047511675.1 Marmota flaviventris
TTTTTTCTTTTTGCAAATTATCCAGCTTTTCCTACAATTGCCCTTAATTCTGCCTCAGAGGGAGATTTGCAGGAAGGGGGGGGGGGCGGAAAGGCGCTGCTTACCCTCCTCCTGACCCGAGGGGCTCTCCTTTGCAGCCTCCGCGATATGGGGAACAGATGGGCCTCTTCCCTGCGCGCTCGGACCCGCGGTGCAGGTTTCTGGTTACCCAGAGCCGCCGCCGCTGACTCTCCGAGTGCCAAAATCAAGTGTCACCTCGTGCCAAATTCAAGTGTCACCTCGTGCCAGCATCAACTGTCACCTGGTGCCAGACAGCGGGGGCAGTCCGCAGGAGGCCCGGGAACCTCTCGAGAGCCAAGCCACCAGGTTCTTCTCTATCTGCAAGTTCCCCCATTGTCTTCAAGAAAAACTTATTTAAAATAATAATAACCATGACCCCGACCTCAGGAGGGCCACAGAGACAGCCCGGTGTCCTTACAAGCGAGAACGGCCTCCTTGGCCCGGCAAAAGGGAGGCAGTTCTACCAGAAGGCTGGCTTTGCGCACGGCCTCGTGCGATTCCGAAGGCCCAGAACAGGGCCACCCACCCCTTTGCTTTCTGCATCGCAAATGTTGGTTTTAGCTCAAGAGGGATTTCATTTTATTTTTTTCCTGGGGGGGAGGTTCAGAAATCCGTTGGTGGATTTCCGCGCTCCCCCACGGTGGGGGGAAATGAAGGGCTTCTACTCACACACACACGGGGGCATTTTTGGGATGCCTGGCGGAGATCCTGGTCAGACTTGAATGCGAGGAATGCAGACACGGACTCGGGCCGCCCTCACAGCGCTCCGCGCCCTTCCTGCGCACCCGGGCCTCCTTCGCCAGGGCCTCCATCACCCCCCCCCCCACCCCCAGCCTCCCCCCCCCACCCCCAGCCTCCCCCCCCCCCCGCCTTCTGCACCCCTCGGGTTTCCAGCGCCTGGGCCTCCTGCACCTCCCTGGGTCTCCTGCACCCCCCGGGCCTTCTGTACCCCCCCTGGGTCTCCTGCACCCCCCCCGGGCCTCCTGCACGGGGGCCTCCTGCGCCCAGGTCTCTTGCGCCCGGGTCTCCTGCACCCCCTGGGTCTCCTACACCCCCGGGCCTCCTGCACCGGGGCCTCCTGTGCCCAGGCCTCCTGCACCAGGGCCTCCTGCACCCAGGTCTCCTGCGCCCGGGTCTCCTGCACCAGGTCCTCCTGCACCACCCAGGCCTCCTGCACCCCCTGGGTCTCCTGCACCCTCGGGCCTCCTGCACTGGGGCCTCCTGCGCCCAGGTCTCTTGCGCCCGGGTCTCCTGCATCCCCCAGGCCTCCTGCACCCCCTGGGTCTCCTGCACCCTTGGGCCTCCTGCACCGAGGCCTCCTGCACCGGGTCCTCCTGCACCCCCTGGGCCTCCTGCACCGGGGTCTCCTGCGCCCAGGCCTCCTGCACGCGGCTCTGGGCCTCTGCACCCTGGGAGGCGCCCAGGCCCCTGCGAGTACCCAGCGTCCACCAAGGAGGAGGCTCGGGAAAGCCTGACCCCTCCTCAGACCTCAGCAGGAGGACGTGCACTGGCCCCAGGCTCAGAGACCACCATGCGCGGCTGGCTACCGGCAGGCTCCAGGTCCAGGGAAGAGGAGGAGAAGGGAGAGCACGGGGCTCCCGGGGCCTGTCTCTCCCCATCTTGGCCTGGCCACTCGCGGGTGTGGAAACCTGGATACCAGAGCTAGGAATTGGCGGGAATAAGTGTGCAAGTAGACACTGAACAGTACCCAGCACACACACGTGGGCGTTTGTTCATTTGCTTATATAAAGACACTCATGTGTGCACATGCAAACGTAGATATTCAAAGGAGACGTGTGTGTGCACGTAAGTCTATGTCCACGCGGGCAGGAAATCGGTGGAAATAATCCGCGTAGCTGGGCGTGGAGGCTGAGGCAGGAGGATGCTGAGTTCCAAGCCAGCCTCAGCCAAACCGAGGCCCTGAGCAGTTCAGGGAGACCCTGTCTCTCAATAAAATGCAAAATAGGGTTGGGGTCGCAGCTCAGGGGTCGAGTGACCCTGAGTTCAGTCTCTGGTACCCCTGTCCCCATAAAAGTACCCTGAGATGGGCTCCTCCTGGGTCAGGGGGCCCTCATGCCATGGCCGTGTCCTCCCAAGAGACAGAGGAGGGGACGCAGACCCAGAGGAGGGCCCCGTGGAGACGGAGGCAGAGACTGCAGTGAGGGGCCACCAGCCCAGGGCCACCTGGAGCCCAGGAGCTGGAGACGCAGGAGGAGCCCCCTGGAGCCCTGGAGGGGGCTCATCCGGGGACACCTACCTGAGCAGGTTGACACCAGAATCCCATGAATAATGCCTTCGGCTGTGACTCTTGGGGCTAGGACGTCCCCTGGTGACAGGAACCATCCGTCTCCCTTATAAACCTGGGGGGTCGGCCCTCATGTAGGTGGCCCCCCACTAGCCCCAAGGTGGCACATGTTTGTACAAGAGAATTATATGAATTACGTTTCTCTGTGTCCCAGGGCCTCCCCGGAGTCCCATCTGGAGTGACTAATATTGACTTAGAAACATTATGACGAAGATTAAATAATTTGGTGTTGGTGACGCGGTGGGTCGGTGGGGTTCTCCGGCGAGCTAAAAATAACGTGAATGACCTCATCTCCCCTCCTAAACCACTCTTGACTGATTCTTGGACGAAAGAAAAACTTCTCCTTTCCTCCCACTTGGAAATGGCTCTTATCTCTCCTTCATCCCAGTGACATGAAGCAGGGTGTCCCTCCCACGGGCCGATTTGAGAAAATTCCTGAGAAACTTCCTTGGCTCGGGCCGGTCCGCATTCCACAGCCTCTTCCTAAATTCCCCAGTGAATTCCGGTTTGCATCCTGAACTTCTGATCCTTGGGATTTTTTTTCCCCCCAAAACAAATTCTATAGACTTTAAAAACAACTGTGACGCAGCGATCCGGAGGCTGAGTCAGGAGGATTGAGAGTTGGAGGCCAGCCTCAGCCACTTAGCGAGGCCCTAAGCAACTTGGTGAGCCCCAGGAAGAATTCTGAGCATCCAAACTCACGGGGTGTGCCACGGTTTAGATGTGAGGTGACCCCAAAGCTCATGGGACAAGGTTCAGAGGTGGAATGAGTGGGTTGTGAGAGGTGTAGACTCATAGTGGATTAATCCACTTGGATGGACTCACTGGGTGGTGACTGCAGCAGGTGGGGTGTGGCTGGAGGAGGGGTCCCTGGGCTGTGCCTTTGGGGTCTCTGTCCTGTCCCTGGTGAGCAGAGCTCTCTCTGCCCCCTGGTGCCCTGTCCTGAGCTGCTCTCCTCCTCCAGGCCCTGCCGCCATCTTGTTCTGCTCCCCTTGGGCCAGAGCCATGGAGTTGGCCACCAGGGACTGGACCTGGGACACCATGAGCCCAAATAAAGTCCTCCTCCTCTAATTGTTCTTGTCAGGTGTTTTGGTCTCAGTGATGCAAAATCTGACTTAGAGGGTGCAACGTGGACAGGACAACTGACCAGCGGATGGGCCCAGAGGAAATGTTGCCAAATCCTGAACAAACCGGCTTGGTGGGACCCCAGCCCCGGTGGACACGCTCCGTCCAGCTTTCCTGTTGGGATCCACCAAAGCCATCTGTAATTTCCACCTCTGGGTGGACGAATGTCCTCCCAGAGGTGCCCCAGTGTCCCCTACCAAGCCCAGCTGACTGTCCAGCCTGGACCCGCCCTGAGCAAGCTCTGTTTGCCAAGCCCAGCAACCAGAGCTCGGTCACTTGGGGTCCTGCAAGGTGCCAGTGGCCCCAGAGTAGGTCCAGGTGACCGCTGCCCCTCGAGCCCGGTGCCCGACAGCCCCCTGTTTTATGTCTCCAGCGAACGTCCCACCCTGGAGGACGGCCCCGGTTCATGAGCCGTGGTGCCGCCCAGCAGCGCTTACAACATTATGAACCGCGTGGGTCTCGGTGGGGGACCGACAGGCCACCGCGGCGCCCGGCCCTGTGCGCGCAGTTTATGCTCATATTTATTAACCGCCCTTCCACGGGGGACGGCGGGGGGGACGGGAAAAAAAAAACCTTTTCTTTTCCCCAAGGCAGAGCCCCGCGGCCCTGGGCGCGCACGTGCGCGGGTTAGGAGGGCACTAATTAAATGTCAGCCTTGACAGATTAAAATTATGAAATTTAAAATCGCGGCGGAGCGCTTTGTCACTGTCAAATTACAAGTCAGGGGGACGAGGGGCGCGTCAGGGACGGAATGGGAATGGGGTGGAGCAGCCGCCTTCGCCCGGAGTCCCCCGCAGCCCGCCCGGGGTCCCCAGGAGACGCGGGGGCTCCGGGCCGCGTCCACCCCGGAGGGGCAGCGGGCACCTGCCCGGGGAGCGCCATGCATGACCCCTGCGTGGTCACTTTGCAGGAGCCGGGGTCCAGTGCCTTCAGGATTGGAGGGGACAAGGCAGGGGACCCCCGTCTCTCACCATTAACAGCCTGCGTTGCTTTCAGGGCCAATGACCAGCAACATTGGTGACCCCAGAAGTGGTTAACTAAAACCCCGATGGACAAGGGGACCCCTCTTGAAAGAGTCTGTGCCCAGGGGGATTCGGGGGAGGTGCCTCCTCTGCCACACATTGGAAATACGCCACCAGAGGCCACACCCCACCAATGTCCAGCTCAGCACCCCAAGATCCAAGCCAAGGGACCCCCAACCTGGACAGCAGGAAGACAGGGGGGTGACCAAGCCCCCCAACCCCACAGGAGCCAAAGCAAGTGGGTCAAAGGGGTCTCTGTCCTGTCCCTGGTGAGCAGAGCTGTCTCTGCTCCCTGGTGCCCTGTCCTGAGCTGCTCTCCTCCTCCAGGCCCTGCCGCCATCTTGTTCTGCTCCCCTTGGGCCAGAGCCATGGAGTCGGCCACCAGGGACTGGACCTCGGACACCAGGAGCCACAGAGAGACTCTTCCTCCTCTAAATGCTCATGTGTGAGACACTGCAGGAACATTCAGAGGTGAAATGAATGGGTTGTGAGGGGTGTAGACTAAAAGTGAATTAATCCACTTGGATGGACTCACTGGGTGGTGACTGCAGCAGGTGGGGTGTGGCTGGAGGAGGGGGTCCCTGGGCTGTGCCTTTGGGGTCTCTGTCCTGTCCCTGGTGAGCAGAGCTGTCTCTGCTCCCTGGTGCCCTGTCCTGAGCTGCTCTCCTCCTCCAGGCCCTGCCGCCATCTTGTTCTGCTCCCCTTGGGCCAGAGCCATGGAGTCGGCCACCAGGGACTGGACCTCGGACACCATGAGCCCCAGGTCAAGTTTTCCTTGAGAAGGAAAAGAGGGAGACACGGAGGCCAACAGACCTCTCCATGCAGAACAGGGAGGGCCAAGGTCCAAGGTCACACCCTACTTTCCACAGGGGGCTGCGTCGTGGAGATTTCTGTTACTGTGACCAAATGCCGGAGGAAATCCACGTCAAGGAGGAAAGGCGTATTCTGGCTCAGGGTTTCAGAGATCCCCGTCCAGGGCAGCTGGGTCCACGGCCATGGGTCTGAGCGAAGCAGAGCTCCATGGTGGGAGGGGTGGTGGACTCAAGATGCCCGGTCCATGCAAGTTGGGCAGCGAAGAGACGACAAAGAGCCAGGGACATGGTACAGTCCCCCAGCCCATGAGCTCCCCACCCCATGAGGTACTGCCCAAAATTAGCCCTCGTCTCCTGTGGCTTCCACCAGCTCCCAGTGGACCATCCAACTACAAATACATAAATGGATTAATCCATTGAGGGGATTAGAACCCCAGGATGCAGTCGGTCCCCAAGAGTCCCACCTCTGAACATTGCTGTGTTGGGGATCAAGCCTTCAACCCAGGAACCTTTACAGGACTCTCCAGACCCAATTAAAACAGGGACATTGAGCCATTGAGCCCATTCGCCATATTGGGAAGCTCAACCCCTCTGTCGAGTTCCAGAACATTCTCATCACCCCAAAGGACACCAGGTCCCAAACATGTAAAATGATCGATTATTTTTAAAAAAAAAAGCTTGATGATTTATACTTGGGATCCCCAGCATTTTACTGAGCCACGTCCATGTTTGTAGCAGCTCAATTCCCAATAACCAAGCAATGGACCCAACCTAGGTGCCCTTCAACAGATGAATGGATAAAGAAACTGTGGTATGTATATACACAATGGAATATTACTCAGCCATGAAGAAGAATGGAAGGATGGCATTTGCAGGAAAATGGACGGAGCTAGAGACTCTCATGCTAAGTGACATAACCCAGTCCCCCCAAAACCAAACTCCATCTACGTGGGACATGTCCAAGTGCAGTCCACCGTCATGTAGAATTAGAATAAATTTAAAAATTTACAAATTCATAAATAAAATTTTTTTTAAGAAATGTTCCATGTCCCCTGTGGCTGAATGTCCCCCCAACCTCCAGTGCAAGGAGGGTGCGTTTTGTTTCAACCCAAAGCCGCGGGGTGACCAGGCACCCCATAAGGAACCTTTGGGGATATAAGTACACTTCACATTAGCAAATTGGACGTTTTGTACTCAAAGTCAGCTTCGAGGGTCGGCCGTCCTTCTCTGGGACCTGCTGGGCACTTGCTGATGATCAGCGATGACCACTGATAAACCTATCAACAATTCTGCACGGAAAGGAGGGCCATATGGCTCCCCAGAAGGACACTGCCCATTTGGTCTTCGAGGATGGGCAGCAGGTGGTGTAGACGAGGAGCATCCAGAATTCCAGGAAGATGAGTGTCCACCGGCCAGAGATGTTTGGGAGGAGAACCTGCCCAGGAAGTGGGAGACAGGTCAGTGGGTGCTGGACCTGCTGTGGAAGGAAGTGGAGACATGGACGTGAGGACAGATGGCATCCAGAGGAACAGGGAAGACTGGATCCAACCATCAGTAGGAGAGTGTTAAAGGTGGACGCGGGTGGCCACGTGGCCAGCTGCTGTAATAAACCAGTAAAAAGTAGAAGCGTAAAATGACCACAATCCCTCCCATCCCGGAGACCAGACGTCACAGATGTAGGTGACCCAGGCTGAGCTGTGTCCACAGCCTCCAGGGGACTCCTCCTGCCTGTCCAGCTCCTGGGCTCCAGGTGGCCCTGGGCTGGTGGCCCCTCACTGCAGTCTCTGCCTCCGTCTCCACGGGCTGTTCCTCTGTGTCTGTGTCCCCTCCTCTGTCTCTTGGGAGGACACGGCCATTGCACGAGGGCCACCTGCCCCATGAGGAGCCCATCTCAGGACCCTCCACTAGTGACCTCTGCAGAGACTCAGTTTCCCCACAATGTCTCTCACTCACAATTACCCAGAGTTGGGACTTACACATGTGCTCCAGAGGGACACGGATGGACGGGTCATTCCCTCTTGGGACAACTCCCGTGAATCCTCATTGCACACGGTCCCACATTTCTGCACGAGACCCGGAAACCACCTACCCTTTAAGGTCAGTCCCTTGCTCGATCCCGTTTGCCGTTGCGAAGACACCTCCGGTTTGGGGACCTCCAAAGCCATCTGCATATTTTACTATGAAGGGGACGTCTTTTGACTGACAATTGAGGATATCGGTGGGGAACGTGCAGGGTGAAACTCGAGACCCTCCACGAATTACAGGGGTTTGCACAGGGGCGGGACACGCAAGCCCGTCACCAACAGCTCCCTGATGTCACTCCAGGGAAAGAAGCCCGCATGAGCACGGAGACTCCCCGGGTCCACAGATGTGGCCACCAGGGAATGTCCCCGTGAAATGGGAGCCACCTGGGGAGGCTGAGAGAGACCCCAGCACAGCCCCGAGCTCTGGAGCTGACCCCAGGTCCTTGTCACTTCCCCCGGAGCATGTCTCTGCGCAGGAGTCCCAGGAGGCTGGTCTCCGGGCACCTGATTCGAGGACGGTGGTGGACAGTGGAGGTGACCAAGAGGAACCCGTGGGAACGGCACTCTGCAGGGCCTTGGCCATCGCCTGGCTCCCTGTCCTTGTATCCTGAGGCCACCGTCGGGTGCAGGGTGAGGAGGAGTCGGAGTGGACACATCCCAGGAGGGCGGGGAGGGCTTCAGTGAGGCCCAGGTGACCTCTGGGCAGCGAGGAGACCCGCTCGGCCCCACCTGGCTGAGCTCGGGAGGCGTCTCCTCATGCCCGCCGCTCAGGGAGGGCAGGGGTCCCACGCTGACCCCGGACGGAGACCTCGGGAGCTCCTGGTGCTCAGAGAGAGACCCCAGGACCCTCTGACGCGGAGAGTCCCCTCCATCCAATGCTCAGGGACCTCAGGACCTCCTGGTGCTCAGAGATCTCTGGACCTCGCGGTGTAGGCATTTTGAAGCCCGTTCCCGTCCACCGCATCCCTAGGCATCTCTGCGTAGCCCTGTGGGGACCCTGTGTCTAGGATGACCCGGCCATTTACAGAGAAGAAGGACAGGGTCATCTAGGACCTGGAGGCACCGTTTACCCAAATCCCAGCCCTGCAATCAAGGGACCTCGTTACTGTAACTGGAAGACGAGGATCACGTCACCGAATATGGGTACAGTTTCTCACGCAGGAAGGGGACCTTGAGGTGACCTTCATGCTGTATTTGGGGGAATGAGGATTTCCGGAACTCTCCTCCATGATGGGGAAAAGGACTAAGAGTACGGGTTACACCCAGAGAACTTTCTAGAAGCAAAGAAGCTGCCCCCATCTGCCCTTCACATCTGACAAGCTCCTGGGATTTGGGGCCAGTGTTCCAAGTGACCACAGACCATCAGACGGGACAAATGGTCAACTAATGCCTGCTCAAGAAGAGCCCCAAGCGGACGTGTCCAGCAAGCCCACCATCTGTCCTTCCTCGTGCAAGTGGTGACCTGCTGGCTTGGCCGGAATGCAGCGCTCTGCATGGGAAGCTCCTTGGAGCTCTGTCCTGGGGGCCACTGGTCCCTTCTGTTGGACAGTTCCTCTGCATCCTGGGGAGGGTACAATGGTCATCCACCTGTGTGGAAATGCCCATGAGGACCAGTCCTACACCCGGGGCAGCCTTGCGGGCTAAGCACTGATTGCATAAACACGAATACGGCTCGTAGATGCCTAAGCTCCTGCCCCGTGGTGGACAACAGCCCCTGGGCCCCTCTGTCATGAGGGGCTTGGACCCAGAATGTTCCCCAAAGGCTCCCGTGTTGGAGGCTTGGTCACCGATGCAGCAATGTCCACAGGGGTGGTTGGGGGACAGGGATCGTATCATGAGGACTCCAACCTTGTCCACGGGTCAATCCATTGATGGATTCATACCTGAATGGACCATTGAGAGATGGCAGAAGGTGTGGGAGGTGGGACTTCGTTGGAGAAAATAAGACAATGGAGGCTGTGGGGACTATACCCTGTCCCTGGCCGTGGGGACTATACCCTGTCCCTGGCCATGGGGACTATACCCTGTCCCTGGCTGTAGGACTATACCCTGTCCCTGGATGGAGGGACTATACCCTGTCCCTGGCTGTGGGGACTATACCTTGTCCCTGGATGGAGGGACTATACCCTGTCCCTGGCCATGTTTAATAAACAGGGAAACCGAGGCTGAAGAGAGCCTATCGTTGGCCATCCAGGGAAGTCCAGCAGACCTCACCTAGCTCAGGCCTCAGTCAGGGTCCCCTATAAGACAGCAGGAGCCGGAGACCCACGAGTTAATGGGGACCCATGAGTTAACAGTGGCTTCGATGTGTATCCAAATCATTCCTTCGAGGGTGAAGGATTCTTGCCTTCTGGATTCCCCACTGGTCAGCTGTAGGAAGGACGTGGAATCCCTTTGGCTCCAAGAGGGAAATGCAGGTGTGGGTGGCCAGTAGGCGAGAGCAGCCGGGGCCCATCTGGCTGGTGGATGAAGAGTAGGCAGCCTGTCCACTTCTGCAGCCATTTTCTCATTGCAATGGTTGGGATGTGGAATGTCCCCCACTGTCCCAGGTGTTAAAGAATTTGTGCCCAGGGTGGTGCTATGGGGACGTGGAGGAACTTTTAAGAGGTGGGGCTTAGCGGGAGGTCTTTAGGTTATTGGAGGTGTGGCCCTGAAGGTGACTGTGGGACTCGAGTCTCCTCCTCTTGTCTTTGTCTTTTTGGCCATGAGGTCACCATTACTTCTCTCCTTCCATGATGTGCTGCCTCCCACAGCCTCCCCTAAGCAATGGGGCCAACTAACCAGGGGCTAGCATCATGTTCCCAAATGAACCTTTCATCTTTCTAAATTGATCATCTCAGGTACTTTGTTACAGTGGCAGAACATTCAATAAGACCTAAACTAACTGTGATTTTACACTATCGATGTTTTCCTGAAACGTGACTCCTATATTCTCTGTTTTAATGACGAGAAAGAAATATCTGAGAGCAGATGTCTTTATAAAGAAAAGTTTCCGGTCCAAGATTGAGGACCCTATCTGAGCACAGCCATCTTGCTAGCAGAGTCCTGAAGTGGCCCAGGGCGTCACATAGCAAAAATCGGAGAGGGACCCTGCATGGATTTCGTCTGTCCTTCTTAGAGAGCCGGGGTTTTGAATATGGGAGCTGCATCCTAATCCCTACTAACACTCGCTAATCCCTATCACCTTAGGCCCCTCCTCTGCATGTCACAGTCAGGTCCAGTCTCTACCCTGTTCACACCTTTCAACGGGACTCAATTCCAACCTGAGGACCTTGGCTAAGCTCCAACATGAGTTTTTTTGGGGAAACAGACCATATTCAAACCACGGAAGCCACCCCAAATCCTGCCGACTCCCATGCCCCCGAGTTTCAAGCATGTGACCTCACACAGAAAAGGGGACTTTGAAGATGTCCCCGAGATGAGGATCTTGAGATGGAGAGAGAATCCAGGGTGACCCAGGTGGACCCCCCAGAATCACAGCGTCCATGCCAGCTGAAGGCAGAGGGAGATTCGAGGCCTTCTTGGCCTCCAGAGAAGCCAAGGAAACAGATCTCAACGATCCCTCCCAGTAGAAATCAGGATTTTTTAACCCTGAGAGACTCATCCGAGAGTCCTGACCTCCAGAACTGTCGGGCAATCAGTAGGTGCTGTTTCTGGCCGCCATATTGGTAGCCACTTGTTACAGCGGCAATGAGAAACTCATACGCTCCCATGGGGTCCTCGCTGGACAGGAGGTACAACAGACCCAGGAGGGACCTCTGTAGCTGTTATGTCACCTGCCAGATGCTCAGACCTCCTGAAAGATGAGCTCAGCGTCTTCTGGCAGGACTGAGATTTCCATGCGGCCGAGGACTGCCACCCGGACGCAGCTGAGACTAACAGTGAACAAGCCCCCGGGTGATTCCAGCGCCTTGTCTTTGTGTGCCACAACCGTCGTGGTTCAGAGCCCCGGCAAAAAGCAAGGTCTCACTTTATTAGAGGAGGGTCAGGTTCCGCAGCAGCTTGCAATAAAGAAATTAGCAAACCAGAGACTACAATTGTGCAGAAACCCTGCAAAACGAAGAGGATCTAAAGTGACAAGATCCAATTAAATTTAATTACCCAAGCTGTATTTTCAATTTAACTGACACTTTTTATTAAGGATCCTCCCGCACTCCAGCTAGCAACCCGGACCAAATTGCATCCCCCTAATACAGTTATCTTATGCAAAATTCTGAGTATCTAATTTTCTAAAACCAAATTAGAGAACGCAGGGTTGTTGTTGGTTTTTTTTTTTTTTTTTTGGTAAAAGGATTTCTTTGTTTGTTTGCATCTCCGAAACACCGGTTGCAAGGTGCTCCCCACAGCAAATCGGCTTTTTCAGGAGGAGCGTGACTGTCCCCAGTGAAACTTACTCAGAGAGGACGTCGGGATGGCGTTATCACGTGCCAGTTCACTAAAAGGGTCTCTTCAGAGATGTGTCACCACACGGATGTCGCCCTGTAAGGTCACAGTGGATTCTTAGCAGGCTGGAGGGACACAAAAGGTAGCCAGGTGGGGCTCCCTCTTCCCGGTGGCTTGCTCACAGCAGGAGACATGAGAGTCATCAATGACTAATTCCACTGTACTGCATCCTCAGAGCTGAGTAATCCCATAGTACTGTGTCACAGGAGCTAAGTAATTCCATAGTACTGCATCACGGGAGCTAAGTAGTTCCATAGCATTGCCTCATTAGGGCTAAGCCATTGCAGAGTTCTGCATAATCAAGGCTAAGTGGTTTCATAGTACTGCATTTTTTGGGCTAAGTACTCTATAGTACTGCATCATAGGAGCTAAGTAATTCCATAGTACTGTGTCATGGGAGCTAAGTAGTTCCATAGCATCGCCTCACTGTGGCTAAGCAATTGCAGAGTTCTGCATAATCAAGGCTAAGTGGTTTCATAGTACTGCATCTTTTGGGCTAAGTACTCTATAGTACTGCATCATAGGAGCTAAGTAATTTCATAGTACTGTGTCATGGGATCTAAGTAATTCCATAGCATTGCTTCATTGGGGCTAAGTAATTTCATAGTACTGCATCTTTTGGGCTAAGTAAGTCTATAGTACTGCATCACAGGAACTAAGTAATTTCATAGTAATGTGTCATAGGAGCTAAGTCATTCCACAACATTACATCACTGGGGCTAAGTAATTTCAGAGTCTTACATAATTAAGGCTAAGTAGTTTCATAGTCCTGCATCATTCAAGGTAGGTAATTTCATAGTACTGCATCTTTTTTGCTAAGTAACTTTATAGTACTGGATCATCAGAGCTAAGTAACTCTACAGCATTGAATCATTAGACCTAAGTAATTTCATAGTACTGTATCATTGATGCTAAGTAATTTCATAGTACTGCATCATTGGGGCTAAATAATTTCATAGTACTGTATCATTGATGCTAAGTACTTTCATAGTACTGTATCATTGATGCTAAGTAATCTCATAGTCCTGCATCATTCAGGCTAAGTTATTTCATAGTCCTGCATCATTGGGACTAAGTAATTTCATAGTCCTGCATCATTCAGGCTAGGTAATTTCATAGTACTGCATCATTGGGGCTAAGTAATTTTATAGTACTGGATCATCAGAGCTAAGTAACTCTGTAGCCTTAAATTATTAGAGCTAAGTAATTTCATAGTCCTGCATCATCGGGGCTAAGTAATTCACAGCACTACCACACACCCTAAAAAATCAACAGCGCCAGTTGATCATGGGCTGAAATCTCCAAAAATGTTATACAAAACATATTTTTCACTTCATAATCAGCTTTCCTCAGATATTTGTTACAGTAACGGAAAGCTGATTAACACAAGTCCCTTGTCCACGTTGACCACAGGAATCTTCATCTACACCTTCTTGGACAAGTAGCCTGGATGGACAAGTGGAGACATGTCACAGTACCGTGATTCCAAATCCAAATGTCCAAATTCCGATTCTGGGCCCTTCTCATGGGTTGGATCCGGGATGTCCCTCAAGGGCTCCTGAGTTGAAGGCTTGGTTCTGTCTCACCTCAGACCCAGATGAACAGAGCCAGCCAACCATGTTCTGAACCTCTGAAACCATGAACCAAAGTAAACCTTTTTTCCCTTTAAGTTGTTTAGTGTCCCCTGTTTGATCACAGCTACGGAAAGCCAACCCACACAGTCCCCAGGATCCCTTTGCTTATCAACTCTTCCGTGAACATGTCTCAGGTGACAATTATCTTTCATTCCTAGGTAGACGCCGCCAGAAACTCTGGTTTCCTGCGAAGAGCTAAGTGATTTCATAGTACTGTATCTAAGTACTATGTACTTAGTACTAAGTACTGCAGAGATATCCAATTAATACACAAGTAAGCGGGTGGATGGAAGGATGGGTAGAAGATGGACGGCAGACTCAAGTTGGGGTGGCCATAACTGTCCACATGCTGAATCTCTAACTCCCTGTGCGATGGTATGAGCAGGAGGGAACCTTGGTGCATGATTAGGGTTTATGTGAGGTCAAAGGGTGGAGGCCCAGATGCCATTAAGTGTCCCTAAAAGACGGAACAACGGAGGACTGCCTTCCATTCTCTCTCCCTCCTTCCCCAACTGGGAGTCCAGCAAGAAGCCGCCATTGGCAAACCAGAAAGCCACCTCACCAGGAAGGGAGAAGGGCCAGCACCCTGGCCTCACATTCCAGCCTCCGATCTGGGAGCACTGTGCATTGCTCGGGCCACCAGGTCTGTGCTCTTCTATGATAACAGCCCCAAGAGACGGTCACGACCTCCAACCTGCATCTGGTAACGCAGGTCTCCATTCCCTGGGGTCCCAGAAGTATCACTTCATAGCAAGACCAAGGTTCTGATTGGGCCAACTTTACAAACAGCTGGGAAGATGCATGTGCCGTCGAGGGCTGTCGGGAAAATGGAAGAAAACCAAGAGGAGACCCTCTAAAGAACTCACTGAATGCTCATTGGCTTTGGTCAAACCAACCTTGGGTGCCCTTGAAATTCATCTGTTCAAATCCTCACCCCGGTGCTGGTGTGGAGGGGGCTCTGGGAGGACTGAGCTCCCAGGTGCAGCCCACGAAGGGGACCAGGGTCCTTATAAGAGGGACCCCAAGAGCTCCCTGCCCTTCCACCATGGAGGACCCAGGAGAAGGCGCCTCTGGGAGCAGGAAGTGGCCTCAGCTGACCCCAGTCAGCCCCACCTGGACCTCGGGCTGCAGCTGTAGAGCTGGGAGCATTAGCTGTCAATCATTTAAGGGGCCCTAATGGACCATCAGGAGGTACCAGACCCCTCCACTAGCCACGGGGCACAACCCCTTGATGTTGGCCGTGCCAGGGGCCCTCGGGTGGGTGCCCTTGGCAGACGCACCCCCGAATCTGAAAGCTAAAGGGTGCAGTTCCATTCCTCTGGCCTTTCAACCTCAAAAAGGGCCCAGTGATCTCGGAATTCCCTGAACCAATATGGCAGCCTGAACCTCGTGTAATAGATGCCCCAATCCAATATGGCAGCAGGAACCTCACCAAATAGATGCCCCAAACCAACATGGCAGCAGGAACCTCACGCAATAAATGCCCTGAACAAAAATGGCAGCAGGAACCTCCTGTAGCCAATGCCCCAAACCAATATGGCAGCTTGAGCCTCCTGCAACCACACGAGTCAAAGGCGGTGTGTGGACCCCTCATCCAGGTGCTGGTGTGGAGGGGGGGCTCTGGGAGGGCTGAACTCATGGAGTGCAGCCCATGAAGGGGACGAGGGTCCTTATAAGAGGGACCCCAAGAGCCCCCTGCCCGTCCCCCATGGAGGACCCAGGAGAAGGCGCCTCTGGGAGCAGGAAGCAGCCTCAGCTGACCCCGGTCGGCCCCTCCTGGACCTCGGGCTGCAGCCTCCACAGCAAGACTCTCTTTAAAAATCACCCAGACAGTGGGATTTTCTCACGGTGGCCCAATCAGATGGCTGCATGGTGCATGTCCTGAATGTCACCATAGCCAATTTTATGTTTTGTGACTTTCACCTCATAATGTATCATTTCTTCAATCTATTGGGGAAATACGCGAGAAATATGCAAGTCTTCCCTTTCCGCTAAAAAAAAAAAAATAGAATTCTGTAAGAGGGGAGGGTGGAGTTTTGGAAAATCTGAGGGGACCCTGAGGGAGACATGTGGGGAGCGACTTCTGAGGACAGAGAGACGCTGGGCAGCCCCAATTAATGTCCTGGCCGAGGGCCGCCGAGCAGCCATTCAAAGCCCTGGGAGCTGATAATCTCATTTTCTGCATCCAGGAGACTCTTTGCGGATCATCTCAACAGTATTCTAATAACTCATCTCATCTGCCGCCCGGGTGCCGTAATTATTGATTTTCTGACTCAATAAAACCCTGAAGTCTTTGACGATGCCCAATCCTCCACTTCCCCCAGGATATTCGGGGGGTTGGGCGGGGGGAAGGAGAAGAAGAAGAAGGTCCCTTTGGCCCGAGAACATTATTATTATTATTTATTTTAACTCCTGCGCTACCTGAGAAGGCTCGGTGCCCGTGCGCGGTGTCTGCTCTCTGGTTTCTCTCCAAGGCTCCCCATCTTTCCTATATGGGGGGGAAAAAAACGTGGTTTGGGATCTGAAATAATCCAGGCACCTCCTCCACCAAAATGCTCACCTCCATATGGACCTTTCTGTCCACCCAAGGTTTTCTAGGGTCCTTTGCCCCAAGACTGCCCTCGAGCTCCCCCGTTCTGCAAAATGAGGGTCCCCACGTGGTTTTCAATGACAATCGTGGACGCCCCAAGATGCTCAGTGTGTAGGGTGTGGCTTTGGAATTTGGGGCAGCCTTGGAGATGAAACAGGGGAGCGACGTGGGTGTGACCCCATTAGCTCAAGTCAAGCAGCAGGACCCCAAATCCCATGATTCACCTCATAATCCCATGGCTTCCCGCAGACCCCATCCGCTAGGGTTGGGTCTCGAATGTCCCCCAATGTGGGGGGCTTGATCCCAGCCCCATGGTGACGCTGGCAGGTGGAGGAACATTTAGGGGTACAGCCTAACGGGAGGTCCTCCGGTCATGAGGACCATGCCCTGGGAGGGGATTCTGGGACCCCCGGCTCTTCCTCTTTCCCCTGGTCATTCCCGTAAGCGCCCACCATGATGTTCTCCGTTGCCTTAGACCCAAAGCAACGCGCTCCGTGGATCGTGGACCAGAACGTCCACAACCGTGAGCTGAAATAGACCTTTCGTCTTTTTAAGAGTTGATTATCTCAGGACTTTTCTCCCCACGGTGGAAGGAGCCGATAGCCCTCTTGGTCTCCTATAAGGACATTTACCCCATTCCTTGACCCCCAGCACCTTCCAGAGCCCCCATCTTCCAACACCAGCACCTTGGGGTGCACCACTCCCTTATATGCATTGGAAAAGGGACACCAACACTCAGGCCATCACACCCAAGAACACCTGTGACCGTGACCAGGACCAGAACCCACCGAGTGTTTTGTGACACTTCTCGGTGTCATGATGCGTGCGCCATCTTGACCCCATACTTGGCCCACTTGTGGTCACAGAGCCGGTTGGTGGCCTCGTCCACAGAAGCGTCCAGCCTCGTGTTTCCTCCTCCGGTGGACACACACCAGGTTCTGTCCAGGTAGGTGACATCTGTCCCTTGCCCTGCCTGGTCTCCTGCCCTGGTTAGCGACTTTCCACACATTGGGCTGGACATTTCCATCTGCCCCTGGATTTGCGCTCTACCTGTCTCCCCTTGGCCATGTGCCCAGGGACCTGCTCTGAACAACTGCATCAACGGGGCCCTTTGTCCACCAGCCTGGACATATTGGACCCATTAGGAGACCAGGAGAATTCTGGAAGGGCTGAGGCAGGGTATTCATCCTCCACCGTCCTCTGGCCAACTGGTCCCCCGTTGGCTCCTGTGAAGGATTCTTTGCCCGGGGTCCTCTGAATTCCCCTCGGTCCCTCCCTTAATGGGGACCTAACTGCTGCTGACCACGGCCATTCCAGGGTCCTGGGCCCACTTTGGTGCCTTCCCTCTCCTCTCCCCGTGATGTCACGATCATCAGACTCCACGTGGCCAAGATCACCGAGAGGTGACAGGATTCAGAGGTAGAAACCATGTCCCGGGGCCATATTGGATTTGAGAGTAGGAATAGCCGGGTCTCTCCGTTCCTGCGTGTCCATGGACCAAAGAAGGGTCACGCTACCCTTTAAGGCTCCAAGAGAGGAGGTTATCAGGGTGTTCCCTCCACCAGACGACGGTGTGCGAAGAGTGGACACCATCTTGCTTTGAGTCCATTGGCTCCATCGTAAAGAGTGTGGTATGCAGTGGTTGCTCAATAAATGCTTGGCCCCGGGCTATCTACTGGACTCCAGACTCGAACCACCTCCTGCTCCTGACTCAGGGTTTCAGGGTGGGCTTTGGTTTCCCCCGGTGGCCACCCGTGGGCTGTGCTTTGAGACACACCCAGCCCTCCGCGTCTGATGGGGAGGCCACCACGGGGTCACAGCCTTCTGGAACCTTCCTGCAGGTCCTCATTAGGAGAGCTAAAGATCACCCCGGCCTCCGGCTCAGCCCCGCGGAGAGGATTAGCGTGATTTTTGTCAGTCAAAGCCACAACCTTTTTCCGAGGGCCGTGGTCCAAGTAAAACAGGCTCCAATGAGGTGTGAGTGGGGGGCCAAGCGGGCGATGGAGACCCGCGGATCCTTCCTCCCGCGTGGAACATTAAAGTCAAAGCCGGGCTCGCTCCGAAGACCGCCGTTCACCTGCACTTATCGATCTGATTGCTCATCGATCCCGAGAGGGGAGCCCAGAGGGGCATTTCCCCCAAACCACGGGCGGACTCAGGTGAGCGCGGACAGGGCTTCCCGACCGCGGGAGGGTTAAAGAGAGCGAGAGACCCCGGCGCTGCCTTCTCCGGGGCCGGCTCCGAAGGCACCGTGTCCTTTTATTGATGATTTCTGAATTTCCATTTTAATAAAATAAATGGAGATACCTACAGATAATAGCGCTGTTCAATATTTATGAAGCGCCTTTTTAGAATAAATTCAGAAATTCGGTATTAATCATCGCAGCCATTACAGTCCGCAGGCCCATAAATAACCCGCGGGAACACCGTTTCTTCTTCTTCTTCTTCTTTTTTTTTATTCTTTTTTTTTTCTTTTTTTTCCCGAGAGCCCATAATGAAAACCAGCCGAGGACCCGGCTTCGGGATGCGGAGGCTCATCCTGGGGAGGGGGATGGAGGAGGCGGTCTCGGCTTACCCGGGGACCCCAAATAAGGTGTGACAGTATCGGCTTTCTCCCACCTTCGGGGGAAGAAGGAGGCTTTTACTGAAGGCAAGAAAAGCGACCCAGAGCCGTAGTGTATATATATATATTTCCCCTGGCAGGGAAGAGGGTCATTTGTCTTGGAGGCTGCGGTTTCTTGCAGGACGTCCAGAGCCGCCCGGAGCGACACGATGCAGCAAACTGACCACAGCCAACCTCCCGGCAAAGAGCCTCCGAGAGACACACAAAGCCCCGATTGTTTCTGGAAAAATCCTTGGGTTCCGCTCACAGCCCTCCCCTCGGCGGCTGCCTGAGCCCTGCCATTCCACGCTGGACGCCGGACGCGCTGTCCCGGTGCACCCCCAGAGGCTGACCACCGAGGGCCCCCGACCGGGCTCAGAGAGCCTCCTCTGCTCACCCTGATGGCATTTTTCGGGGTCACGCACGGTCCCCAAATGGGGACCAGGAGCCAGGGACCCCAAACAGGGTTGGAGCTTTCTGGAGAGTCCGTATTCAGCACCCAGTGGCCCTGGGCTGGTGGCCCCTCACTGCAGTCTCTGCCTCCGTCTCCTCTGTCTCTGTGTCCCCTCCTCTGTCTCTTGGGAGGACACGGCCATGGCACGAGGGCCCCCTGACCCACGAGGAGCCCATCTCAGGACCCTCCACTGACGACCTCTGCAGAGACCCTGTTCCCCACGAGGTCCCTTCACGGGTCCTGGATGGTGGCACATGGTGACGTCTGGGGAGGGGGGTAAGATTCACTCCACGGAATGCATCAACCGTCCTGCGAGTCCTCTTGGCCCCCTGGGCTCCTGTCACATCCTGGCCCCACAGGGGCTCTGCTTGTGTCACTCATACCGCGAGCCACACGGGACACGCCTTTCGGGTCACCGGTGTTGGTGGCGGTCCCCTGTCCTGTGAGTGCCCCCTCTGGATCCCATTAGGGGCGGCAGACCTTGCAAATGCGATGAGAGACTCGGGTGTGCGGGGACCGCGGTGCTAATCGCATTTGGCAAATTGCGTTACCCGCGTCAGGAACAGGTTTTCTGGTAATAAAACGAATCAGCGGTGGAGGCCGTGCCTGCCCGGGCGGAATCCGTCCTCCCCTGTCTCACAGTCGTGCCCCGTCCTCCCCGGGTCCCACCATGACGACTGTGCAAAGGCCCTGGGACGGACGGGAGCCTCAGTGCACGGCTGTCAATCATCCTTCCCCGGATTCCCAACGGCTGGAGTCGCAGCCCCGCGGTTGCCACAGCTCATGGCGCCATCTTGCATTTTCAAGCTGGATGACAAAATCTCCCTGTCCTCAGGGAGTGTCACCAGAGTCCCCAAAGCCACCGGGTGTTGGGGAACCAAGTCCTCTTGGTCAAGTTTTCCCTGGACAGCAGCTAGGTCTTGCCTTTCCAGAGACAGAAGGGAATTGGGGTCTAGAAGTGAAGCCCCGAGCCCGTTGGTCACCCAGCAGGGGTTCCCTGGGCACCTCCCGGAGTCAGGTGCAGCCCGCTCTTGGGAGTTCATTCCCCAAACAACCCGGTAAACAGGAGGTCATGGGTCAGTGCAGGAGTGGACGTCTGCTGGACGATCTCCTTGGGGTGACAGATCGCAGAAAGTCCTCTGGAGAGGGGACCATCAGGTGGACACCCCAGTACCCATACGGAGGGGAATCAGGCATGGCTGGATCAAGGCGCCATGGGAGACGGGTGGACGGTCAGGCACAAGGACCAGGCACTCACGGTCCCCATTTTATTATCAATGACTTGGGAAGCCACAGGGGACCTGAAGCCGGGAAGTGGCCCCACCCGACTAGAAACCCAGGGAGCCTCGTCAAGGTCTCGGATGAGGGACGGGGAGGAGGGGAAATGGCAGCCGGGGGGCGTGCATCCGTCCACCATGGGGCAGGTAAGGAAGATGGCGCCCGGCCCCAGGACCCGCAGGCGCAGACAGGCAGGGTGACATCGCGAGCTCCTAAGAGCCACCTGGTCTGAGCCACCAGGTCACACAGGGTTGGGGACCCAGGGTGGCATGAGCCATGTGTCCTGCTGGGCAGTCCCTCACAAGGACAGCGGGGAAGCAGGGTGGGCAGCGGAGCTCCCTGTGCTGGTGGGGGGCAGCGTCCCCAGCAGGAGGCGGCAAAGATGAGCACCCGGGTCCCCTTGGGACATGCCAAGTGTCCCCAGGCTGTGACACCCCGATGACATCGTGTCCTGTCCTTAGACATATCTCCCAATGACCTCGCCCTGATGCCTGCCTGTGAAGAGCGTGGGTTGGATCCCCAACTCCTCACCTAGCGGCCAAGGAGGACTCGGGGTGTTTGACGCTGTGTGAGAAGCTCGCTGTCCCCCGGGCCCCAACGAACGTGGGCACAAATGTCCAGGAACCGGGTCCCAGGGACCAGGCTGGGGAAACCCAGGGACCCGCCCGAGCAGACGTCCCGCGGACCTATCTGTTGAAGCGTGTGTGTGAGTCAATCAACTCGGCGGAGTGGACCTGGGTGGGTGTCTCCGTGTCAGTGACCGAGGTCTGCCTCCCGCCCCCAGGAGGCTGCAGAGCACCCCCCATTGCGTCTCCAAGGACCCTGGAGGTAACCGGCCTGTTCAGCCCTTGAAACCGGCAACCAGGAGAGGCTGCTCACGGAGGCTGGTGAAAACTGCTCGGGCCTCCCTCCTTGGCCTCCGAGTGTCCCAAATAGCCTCAGTGTCCATCCGGGCAGACGTACGAGGCCAGCGACTCCCGCGTGCTGGGCAGAGGCACTCAGCGCTTGCAAACGGCTCTGTCCACGGCCCAAACTTCATCTGGAGGCCGCCGGGTGACCTGAGCGGCGCGCAGCAGCGTGGCCCCTGGGTGGACCTGCGCGACGAGCTGTTTTCCTGGGGGCCGACACGGGCTCCGCGTCCTTGCGCGGGGGCTGCGATTGGAAGCGATGGGGGATCAATATCTGCGGAGCCTCCCCTGCGAGGCCAGGAGGCGAGGAGGCGAGGCCCGGGATTCGGAGGCCTTTTCCCAGCGCACAGAGACCCCCCCTTCTCCCCCAGCCCCCGGCCCTGGGCCACATCTCCCTGATGTCAAATTAATTCGCGCGGTGTCCCCAAATTCAATCAGATGGCTTCCCCGTGTCAGGGGCGGGGTGGGGAGGGGAGGGGGGACAAGAAAAAAAGAAAAAATAAAGAAAACCCGCATCGGAGGCCCCGTCTTGACACATCGGAGGCCGGGCCTTGACAAATCGGTGCGGTCGGGGCGCGGATCGAGGCGCGGGTAATCTTTGCACTAATTCTCAATTACCGTAAAATGAAGCCATAAATCACGGGGACAGGGGATCGATGGCAACGTGGTTTCCCGGGTGATTGGCAGCCGCCGCGCGAGTTGGTTGAAGGTGACGGGCTCTCCAGAGGAGGCCGCCGAGGGGGGCCAGTGGAGGCCGCTGGGCCTCCCTTCCCTGGGACGCAGGGACCCCCTCCCCCTCCGGGGGGGACAGACTGGTTGGGGACAGCGGCACTGGCCCCCCGCGCGATCCCACGGCCCATCCTTCTCCTGTTGATACCTGCTGCCCCCAAATGAGAGACAAATTAAATCTCCCTCCACTGGGCGCTCGGGCGCGGGAGCCGAGGCCATTTGAATTTTTCATGGGAACGAAATTGTCCCCAGACAAATAGCCCCCTGATTCCGGGAGAATGGACTGCGGCGGCGGCGGCAGCGGGGACAGAAATAAATTCATGTCACTCGGGATGGGCTCTTCTCTGTAATGTCATTCACCAGGGTCCCCCCCCCCAGGCGCCCAGGTCCCCTGCACAATAGCTGGGAGGCTCCGAGGGGGCGGGGGACAGGGAGAGGGGACCCGGGGAGTTGACCAGCGCCCGATGTCACCTCCTCTGGTGGCTGGTGCGCGAGATTGTTCCCGTTATTAATTCGCAGCCGGAATCTGGCATTCATGAGGCCCAAGATTGAAATGTAAATGAGTCCCCAGGAAAAGCCAGGGGAAACCCGGCCCCCGGGATGTCACACGGCGGCGGCGGGCGGCGGGACAGACGGGATCCGCTGATCCATCAGGGAGATGAGCCGCCCACAAACAATGAATCACATCAGCGTCTCTGTCCCCGGCCCCAGCGCGGGCTCCAGATAGCACAGACCCAGTCGCGGGCTGTGGCTACCTGTTGTCCCCAGGCCACCACCGGGCTCCCCTGTCTGCTGGCTGGATGTCACTATTTAAATGCCACCTCCTCTGTGCATATATTTCGTTTTTCCATCTCAATTATCTCGGTTCCCACGTCCCCAGGGGCTCCCTTTAGAAATGAGGACCCTCCCCGGCCGCGGAGGTGGACAGATGGAGACCCGTCCCTGCGGCCCCACCCGGTGTCCTGAAGTCCCCGTCCCTGTCCCCGGGGGCTCCCAGGGCTCGCTAATGGGTTTCCTGGGCTTTTGAGTCACAGGCTCTGGATCAGGACAGACTCCTCTGTAGCCAAAGGCAGGGGACACGCTGCAGGGCACATTTGATGTCCCCTATTTGCTCGGTGCCTTTGACCTGCTTTGGGGGCTGGGGGGCCGCGTGACAGCCCAGGGGTCCTCAGGGGCTGGACACGCTGGGGAAAGTGCGTCCAGGAGAACGGACATTTTAACCCACGCGGCCAGCCGGACCACCACAGGCTGACCGGCCGGGTAGTCCTGGACCTGCTCGTTGTCCCCGTCACACCCGCCCGTGTCTGCGCAGCTGGGCACCAGCCACGGGCTCCGGGTGCCGACGGCAGACTCAGGGGCGTCCCAACCCCGAGGGCTAGTGTCCACTGGGCCACCCTGGGACAGACGGACCCTTTGGAAGACGCACGGAGCTTCTCCGACTCGCGAGGCTGCTCCTCCTCGATCACAGGGAAATTGAGTGACAGCTGAAGGCACACCATCCCCCGCCCCGGTGGTGACCTGAGCAGACATCACTGTCCCCGCACAGGGACAGGGCAGGTCAGAGGACTCCACTTGGCAAGCACAGCTCTGAGCGGGGTCCCCTTAGCGGATGGGACAACCTGGACCCTCCAGGACCCACTGCTCCCCGGGGGCGTGTCCCGGACACACGCATCTGGCTCTCCGTCCCTTCCCGTCCTGTTTCCCCCACGAGGACAAGAAGAGGACAGATCAGGAGGCCTGACCTGCTGCAGAGCCACACCAAGGGGACTAATTTGGCTTTGCCGATGGAAAACGTTCAAAAGGCTGAGATTTTGGTTCCTCCGCGCATTTGGGTTCCGGCGCCTTGGCTCCGACGTCCGGGAAGAGAGCAGAGGCCGCCATCCGGGTTTCCGTCACCTCTGTGGGGTGGGGACTCAGAGGCCGACAGTAAAACCTTGTGGAAAAAAATGCACCTAATGAAACAAGAAGCGAAACCGTCCAAAGGAGAACTGGGTGACAGACGGAATTGCTGGAGAAATTTGGGGTCAGACACACGACACGGTCCCACGGAAACTGGAACAAATCTCACGTCCCGACTTAATGAAGTAGAAATGAGAAGGAGTCCAGCCGAATCCAGAGCGTCCCCCAAGGCTGTGGGGTTGAAGGCTTGGTCCCCAGTGCAGCCACGTCCAGAGGTGGGGTCTGGGGGAAGGGATTGGATCCTGCAGGCTCTGACCTTGTGAGTGGATTAATCCATTCAAGGACTCACTTGTGGGCCACTGGAAGGTGGTAGGAATTCTAACAGGTGGAAGTGGGTCCTTGCTGGCATCTCCGTGGGGACTATACCCGGTCCCTGGCTCCTCAGTCCACTCTCTGCTTCGTGGTTGTCAGGAGCTGAGCTGTTTCCTGCACCATCCCCTTCCGCCATGTTGTTCCGCCTCACCCCCAGCTCGCGGCCATGGCGCCCAGCAAGTAGGGAAGAGAACCTCAAGAATCATGAGCCAAAGTTCATCTTCCCCGCTTCAACTTGTTTCCTCAGGTAATTTGTGACAGCAATGAAAATCTAAGTAACAAAAAAAAAATTAAACCCGTAAGAAGTCAGGACCCCGCCGGAACACAAACGCTCAAAGGGGCACTCCTCACAGGAGCCCAAAGTTGGAACCAACCCAAATGTCCGTCAAGAGATGAGTGGATGAACAACATGGGATGTAGCTATGCAGTGGAATATTACGTGGCCATGAAAAGGGATGGAGTTCTAGTAGATGCCAAAGATGGAAATGAAGCTTCAGGGTATTATGTTTAGTGACATAAGCCTGTCACAGAAGGACGAACACTGTGTGACTCCAGTTATATGAGAAACAAATCGGCAAAGAGAAAGTCCAATGGAGGTAACACACTGGGAAAAGAAAGAAATGGGGATATTTTATGGATGGATACAGAGTTTCTGTTTGGAGTGAGGTGAAATGGGCCATTCCCTGGAGCATGGGCTCATGATGAAGAGGAAAGTTGATTTGGGGCTCATGGTGTCCGAGGTCCAGTCCCTGGTGGCCGACTCCATGGCTCTGGCCCAAGGGGAGCAGAACAAGATGGCGGCAGGGCCTGGAGGAGGAGAGCAGCTCAGGACAGGGCACCAGGGAGCAGAGAGAGCTCTGCCCACCAGGGACAGGACAGAGACCCCCAAGGCACAGCCCAGGGACCCCCTCCTCCAGCCACACCCCACCTGCTGCAGTCACCACCCAGTGAGTCCATCCAAGTGGGTTAATCCACTATGAGTCTACACCTCTCACAATGCAATCATCTCACCTCTGAACCTTTCCCACATGACCTCATGGGGGTCACCTCGTATCTAACCACAACCAGGTCCAGGTGGCTGCAGAGAGGACACAGAGCAAGAAAGAGACCTCAGGGTTGTCATGAGGAGACGGTGGCTTGGAGGCTTCTGGTGGCCCGTCACCGCGTCACCTGGGGGGACACCTGGTGGCCTGAGGTTTCAGGAGGACGTCCGGGTTGGCTGTGGGCTTCCCGGGGAGCTCCCTGCACCCCTGGAGGAGCCCCGGCCAGCAGGCTGGACGCTCGGAGGCTGGACCCTGCGTTCTCTCCTCCCGGAGGCTCCCCGGCTGTGACCGTCTGGGTCCCCGCGTCTGGGTCCCCGCGTCTGGGTCCCCGTCTCGGCTGTGGGTTTAATTGCTCATCAAATGGGAAGTTATTGTGTCATAAAACCCTGAGAGCCTGCCGGGGGTCGCGGGCGATGGTGGAGCGAGGATCCATCACAATGGATTATGCTAATCGCCTCGTTAATCGCCCCCCTGGCCCTGGGCGGAGGGGGGACGCGGCCCCCCGCCACGACAGGCGGTAAATAATGGCGGCGGCTGAGAGAGCTCAGAAACACCGCGATCAATTATTTATGCATTCATCAAGCCGCACAGGGCCGCCATATCAGGAGCCGGCCGCTAATTGTTTTATGGATTGGGATGAATTACGGCCCCGACGGGAAGCCGGCCGCGTCCCCCCCTCGTCCTCCCCTCGTCCTCCCCCGGTGCCTCTCCGTGAAGCCCATCTGCCCAGACCGGCCCCGGGAGGACCACACCTTGGTCAGGAGATGGCCGGCCACGGGGACGTCACCTCACATTCCAACGCTTCTGCCCCAATGTCCCGACCCGTCCTGTGCATTCCACCCGAATCCCGAGGACAACGAGTGACCAGGGATTTAAACACGTAGCAACCCCCCAAGGCTCAGGAGGCTGCGGCAGGAGGATCGTAAGTTGGAGGCCAGCCACAGCAACTTAGCCAGACCCTCTCTTAAAATAAAAAATAAAATAAAATAAAAAGGGCTGGGGACGTGGCTCTGTGGTTGACCACCCCTGGGTTCCACCCCGCGACCAACAATAAAAATGAAAACCAGAATCCACCAGCCGCGTTGAGAGGCAGATGCCTCGGAGGCCAAAAGGGTGGAGGCCTCCTCCAATGAAAGTGCCATTCAGGAGCCGGGAGGCTCTTTGTCATTTTGTGATGCTTTGCAAGACCTCAAGGCTGTGCAGATGCAGCCGCCCGTCTTGAACCCCGCCAGCCTGCACCGCTCTGAGCCACAGAAACCTTTCTTCTTCCTCCATTCGTCCACCTGCGGCATTCCGTCACAGCAACAGAAAGTGGACGGAGATGCTCCTCCGGGTGACGTATCTGTCACTGGGCGCCTGAGAGCAGCAGCAGGTTAGAGTCACAGGGTCACACAGGACACGGGACAGGACCCAGCCCCCCATGCACGGCCACTCAGGAGCCTTGGGGGACGCCCCAGATTGGCCCCGTGACACCAGGCCGCTCCCCTTGGAATGCAACGTAGACCCAGAAGGTCAGGATCTGACCAGAGGGGGCCACCTCCCAGGACCCGGGGCTTCCAGAGGAGCTGAGGCCAGCTCCCGGCTCCCCTGGGAAGGACGCGTCCAGGAACCGGAGCCTGGGCCCTCGGCTGCTTCTCCCTCCCGCCCTCTTCTCTGGGGTCCCTAGTAGCCTGCGATGGCCACAGCTGGGGACACCACAGCCAGTCCCACGTTCCAGGTGGCCAGCCTGCAGCCACCAAGCAGGACAGGAGGACACAGAGGCCCTGGAAGGACCCAGAAGCTAAGCAGCCCGTGGCAGCACACGTCCACTACTGACCGCCCAGTTGATGGGTGGGTGGCTGAGGATGAGCGTGTTGCTGGGGGACCTGGCTCGTCCTCCAAAAACCCACATGGACAAGGCTTGGCCGCCACCTTGGGGCTGCTGGAAGGTGGTGGGGCCTCTCAGGGGCGGGGCCTGGAGGCAGGAAGTGAGGTCACCAGGGTGGGAAGGGCACTTGGGTCCCGCCCCTTCCTCCTTCCTCGGCTGGTGTAAAAGGTCCTGGCCACCGTGTCCTGCAGCCACGGTGCTCTGCCTCCCCGCTGACCCAGGACGATGGGACCGTGTGGGCATGGCTGGGCCTCTAAGCCATCAGCTACTGCCAACCTTTCGTCTTCATAAGCTGCTCACCTCGGGTGTTTGCTTACAGTCCTGAGAGTTGGGCTGACGCAGGGCGGGGACATAAGTGGTGGAGGTCAGAGGGTTTCTGAGGCCTTGAAGCAGTTCTGCAGGACGCGAGTTTACATTTGGGGTGTCCCCCAAGGACCCCCGGTGTTGAAGGCTCGGTCCACCCTGCAGCCACGTCCAGGGGTGGGTCTGGGGGGAAGAGATTGGACCATGAGGGCTCTGAGCTCACCATGGAGTGACCCCTGAGGAGGTCACAATGGACCGGCCGTGGGGATGCGGTGGACGCCCTGAGCCCACCCGAGGAGGCACCCAAGATTCCCGGGAATCCCGGGGAGAGCCTCAGCTGCCCACGAGAGGGCGGGGAGAAGGTCCCTGAGTGTCCCTGTGTGGAAGTGTCCAGTCCATCTTGGAGTGGACGTGCCCTGTCCACCTTGGAGAGAAGCCGGCCAACCCGTCCCGGGCCCAGGCGACGGAGACCATCTAACATGCTGGACGCCAGGCGGAGGCCGTCCTCCCTCAAGGACACTGGAGCTGCCTCCCCCTCCCCGCCCCGTGTCTGCAGAGCCCCCCGCCGAGTGGCCGCCCTGGAACCCTGGCTGCGATCACTAATTTGGAGGCCACGGCCGTCGGCTTGATGGGCGCCGAAGAAATTGGGAGAACAGCGCAGATGAGAGGAGGAGCCCCCCCCAGATCCCAGCGGCCTCCTGCTCATTAGAATAACCCGCTCCACCTTCAAAGCCCCGCGGACGCGGCTGATCAATTAAACATGGTCCATCCCCGCGACGGGAGCCCGCTCCCCAGGTCCGAGACGCAGGGCCACCGTCTCCCCCGGAACGAGGGCTCTTTAAAGCCGAGGCCACGCGCTGAATTCCTGGGGATGGGAGCATCTGCCTCCCCGGGAACGCGGGGCCTGCCTTGTGGTCCACTCTGACCTCTGGGTTTTCTTCTTTCTGGATGAACCGGGTCGGACCATGGAAGCACCGACCCTTCCCGGGGAACCGGCATCCGACACAGAGCGGGTGGCTTTGTGTTTCCGAAGATGATTTCGAGGCGATTTCTGTCCCCGGGAACCCGCTGACGGGTTGGGAGAAGGATCCTTTTTATATAAATTGGAAAAGGCCCTGAGCAGAGTTAGGGGTTGGATATGAAGGACCCCCCCCCAAAAGCTCCTGCAGGAGGCAAAGAGAGAAGGATCAGAGGTGGGATTATCTGATTAGGAGAGGTGTAGACTAGAAGTGGATTAATCCACTTGGATGGACTCACTGGGTGCTGACTGCAGCAGGTGGGGGGTGGCTGGAGGAGGGGGTCCCTGGGCTGTGCCTTTGGGGTCTCTGTCCTGTCCCTGGTGAGCAGAGCTCTCTCTGCTCCCTGGTGCCCTGTCCTGAGCTGCTCTCCTCCTCCAGGCCCTGCCGCCATCTTGTTCTGCTCCCCTTGGGCCAGAGCCATGCAGTCGGCCACCAGGGACTGGACCGCGGACACTGTGAGCCCCATATCAACTTTCCTCTTCATCATGAGCCCACGCTCCAGGGAATGGCCCGTTTCACCTGTCCACCCATGTGGCCCTTTGGGCACCTGCAGGGACACAGGGACAGCCATATTGGGGGGAGACTGCTTCAGATGCAGATGGCTGCTTTGAGCTCCTTCCTCTCAGCTCGCCATCTTGCCTTTCTCCAAATCACCAGAAGAGCCCAAGAGCCCAAGCCCCAGCTGTGGACCTACCGGGCAGCCCGTGTCCCCACCCAATCCCTTGTCACCATCCCCATGGGGACTGTCTAAGGAAACAGCCGTCCCCGGGCATCTGAGCCCCTGGTTTGGAGATTTCATGGATCTTCCAATGGCGGCGAGTCCAGTCCTGGCCAGGTGAGTTCTGATGACCTCAGAGGACGTGAAGAATGCTCCAAGTGATGTCCCTTCCTCCCCCCAGGACAGGTGATGTCAACCTGAAATGAAATATCTAGGGACAGCTCTCAGCCAGGGACAGGACAGAGACCCCAAAGGCACAGCCCAGGGACCCCCTCCTCCAGCCACAGCCACCTGCATACAGTTATCAATTAATCCATTTAAGTGGATTAATCCACTTTAATGGATTAATCCACTGATTCAGCAACAGCTCTCGCGATGTGATCCTTTTCCCCTCTGAATGGTCCTGCATCGTCCCACACGTGGGTTCTGGGAAACACCTCGCCTCCACACCCTCACGCTCTTCTCAGTCACCTGGTTTATGTTCTTTTATTATAGCCACCAGAGGAGGTGGACCGGGACTCACAGAGTCACCGTGGGCCAGGTCTCTTCTTAGCCCGACAGGCTGTCCACGCAGATGCAGCATCCGCCGGCTCGTCCCGAGCCACGCGAGGGTGACCAGACGGCAAACGTGAGTGACGCCGGTGCCGTCCCCTGTCCCCACGGCCGTGAGCCGGAGCCTGTGGAATCTCCGGGAACGTTCCCGCGGCCGCCCGCCCGCCCTCCGTGTCGCCCGTGGCTCCCACGTGATGAATAAAAACATGAAATTAGTTTCATGTCGGAAGAACAACCCCGAAGACACTTGTAACTTCTAATTAGGACTCGCAGTCGGGGGACTGGTCGGGATCGGGATTCCCGGCCCAGCCTCCCGCCGTTCATGGGCTCCGGCAGCCGCCCCAGCTGCGGGCAGTCGAGCAGGGTCCCCGGAGATTTAGGGACTGGAGGAGCCGCGGACATGGGCTTCCAGGCCCTGAGCGCCCGGCCCCGAGGCGGGAAGACGGCACGGACGTGCCCATCGCTTCCCCAGGACAGGGGGGTCCCACGCTGCAGGAAGTACCTGCCCCAAGGGCCACGTCCTCCTGCCGCAAGACGCACCCCAGATCCAGAAAACCGTCCCAGACACAGAGAGAGAAGGGCCCGGAATGGAGCCCCAGCAGGTGCCAAACGGGGACCAGCCACGCACTTGGCCCAAGGAAAGGGCTCAGTCCACTTTCCGCTACTGTGACACAATTCCTGAGGCCGTGTGGCTTTAAAAACTCAACAGGTGTTTATTTCTGACGGTTCCCCAGGAAGTACGAGACCGAGGCTGAGGCAGATGGGGTGTCTCTGCTGAGGGTCCCATGTCCCCTTCCAAGATGGCGCCCTGAGGGCCGCTTCCTTTGGAGGGGGAGAGCACTGGGACCTCGTGAGGTGGAGCAGCGGAGAAGCTGGGAGAGAATCCCCTTCCCCGCCCGACCCCTGGATTTTTTAAAGACATCATCAAACCTTCAGAGAGCTCCTAATTCTATCGATATGGCGGCTCCAGGTTTGGAAGCCACCAACATTCAAGCCACAGCTTCAGATGCGCGCCTTCAAAGCCACCGCGTCCATCTGTGTGTGGGAACCGGACACCCACAGAGTCCGACCCTTGGTCCGGGTGCTGCTGGACACTGTGACGGTCACCTGGTACCAGTCCCCACAGGTTGCAATCCCTGCCCTCTCGGGACGGCCACCGTCCGCTGCTGAAGCGTCTTCTGATCCCCACTTTGCAGGATTGAAAGGGGGGTCTCCACCCACGTTCAGATACTGGAAGAGCTCACTGTCCACTCACTGATTCATTCAAAAATGACTCTTGGAGGACCTAAGATGGGGTGGCCCCACCCAGGCCCAGGGGCAGACAGCAACCCCATTCAGGGTTCCAGGAGGGTCACAGCAGGTGGCAAAATGAGTGGCTTCACCATGAAAAGCCAGCATCTGTCCACAGGGGTGTTGAACGGGTAAAGGACGGACTGCAAACTCCCTGAGTGTGTTGGTCTGCTTTCTGTTGCTATAACAGAATACCTGAGGCTGGACAGGTGATAAGAGCAGGAAGGTGTGCAGCACGGCACCCAGCTCAATTAGCTCTAAAGTCTTCCTGGATTTTCTCAGCAGCCCAATTGCAGGGTCCACCTACGGGCGTGATGCCATCAAGCGTCTGTGAAACAAGATTGTCACCAGACTTGCTAGGTGTCCCTCAAATCCCTGCAAAGCCATGACCGTGTTTTCTGGGGGCCTGAGGCTGTGCCCAAGATGTGACATGGGCTCTGTGTTCGCAGATTGTTCTTGATGGAGCATAAATCCTTACGGACAGGGATGCCCAGGCTCAGTGGATGGACAGGAGAAGCCGGTCCCTCTGAACTCCCCCCTCTGACCCTTGGTCCCAAGAGTCCTGGCTCTGTTGACACCTCTCAGTGACCACCCGAGATGTCCTTTGTTTTCAAATGTAGTCGTAGTCCACACTCCCCGGGTCAAGGAGGGCAGAGGCTGGACCAGGGTCCCCGGCTGAGCCCCCTCCAGGGCTCCAGGGGGCTCCTCCTGCCTGTCCAGCTCCTGGGCTCCAGGTGGCCCTGGGCTGGTGGCCCCTCACTGCAGTCTCTGCCTCCGTCTCCACGGGGCCCTCCTCTGGGTCTGTGTCCCCTCCTCTGTCTATTGGGAGGACATGGCCATGGCATGAGGGCCCCCTGACCCAGGAGGAGCCCATCTCAGGACCCTTCACTAACGACCTCTGCAGAGACCCTGCCCCGTAGTGAGACTGTATTTACAGGACTTGGGGGTAAGGACACAGGCAGGATCAGCCTCTTACCCTGGTGTCCTCCAGGAGAGAGGACCCAACCAACACAAAGTCCACACCCGGGCTCGTCCCCAGCGAATCAGGTGCAGCCCCCTGAGCCCATGAGCCAGGGTCCAGGGGGAGAAAACCACCTACTTCCTCACAGCCCGGTGCGTGGGGCTCGCAGGTGCGCACGTGGGTCTCATGCGCACCAGGCGACAAAGACCCCATGGGCCCCGGCACAGGCCCCAGAGCACGTGGCACACAGGAAAACTGCTACAGAGTTCCCCGCTGGCCCTGTACAGCTGGACCCCGGGGTGTGTCCTTTCTTGCAAGGCGAGGAGGTCAAACCCTGCACCCTTGGGCTGTGCGCCTCGTTGCACCCCGGGGCTGCTGACGCCCCGATGATGAGCCCGCAGCTGCGCACACAAAGCCCCTGCCTGTTTCCAACGCTCCTGGGGACCGGAGAGTCGTCTAGGTCCCGTGCACGAACCAGGAGCCGTGGCCACGTATGGATCTGCCATCTCAGCGTCCCCGAGGCCCCCAGGAGAGGACAGCGCCCCTTCCAAACTCGGGCCTGCATCTCTCTCTCCTGCTTCCTTTGGAACAACCCGGGACCCCTGCCCCTCCGTCCCTGCTGCTGTCCCTACAGACAGATGTCCTGGTCGTTTGCCTTTTGCTTTTTATAAAAAACCAAGTTACAGTGTCCACGTGCAGCGTCCCCGTCCCCGGGGTGGGATTCTCTTATTAGTGTGAACTAAGTAAAACTCACATCAGGGAGAACCGTTTCCACGCCACCTCCGAGCGCCCCAGACGGGTCCAGATGGTCACCCGGCGCGGACGGCGACGCGGGCTGCCGCACGCACGCAGGGGACGGGACGCGGAGGTGGCCGTGGCTTGCAGGGTGGGCCCGGCGCCCGCCCACGTCCACCCTCGTCTTCGGGGGTTGCAATGCCTCGGAGATTTGCAGCCCCGGAGAGGCGCGTCCAGGGTGCCTCTCCAAACGCTCAACCCCATCTGGCGCTAATTCGTGCAGATGCTGCCTGCGGATTTTAATAGGTGGCAATCGGATTAAGAACCATCTAGAAGCGCTGAGCTGGGGAGGCGCGCAGATTAAATGACGCACAGAGAGGCCTGGCATGGACAGGAACCAGAATTGTCCTGCAGCACGGGAAGGGCGTCCACCCGGACCGGGCCAAAGTGGAGACTCCGTGTTTGTTGTGCGTAATTGTTTTTAAAAAGGAAAAAAAAAATACTTCCCTGCCCGGGACCCCCGTGGGCACTCCAGTCTGGGCCATATCGGTGTCGTCTCTGGCTGTGGCCCGAGTATGGCTGAAGGTCCACCAAGGTCCAGAGGCCACACAGGGACTTCAGAGAGCATGTTCCAGCAGGCAGGCGGGAGGAAAGGTCAGAGAGCACGGCAAGAATTGGCCAAATTCCCCCAAATCCGTGCCGTGTCCGTGCAAGAAGGTCCCCAGACCCGAGGAGGCAGGACAGACTTTCAACCTCAGCCGACTTCTTCCAAAATGAAGGGGCCGGAAATCCGCAGTTAAACGTGCACGAGTCTTGCTAGGTGCCCGGCAGGGGACAATAAGAGATGGCCCAGAGTCCTTGGTCCTCAGTGTGGGCCATCATGGGGCTAGGAGTGGAGGCTGGAGCCAAGCTGGTCACCTCGAGGAGGCCAGGAAGCCAAGACCCTGCTCCAGGAGCGGCCATCTTCCCCTGGAAGAAGTCCCCCAATATTCCCGGGATTCATTCCTGGGCATCTTCTTCCCAAAGGGGTCCCCACGTTTCCCCTGGAAATCTACACCCAGGACGGAGAGATCCTACCCCGTGGACAGCTCTGAATGTCACATCTCGTGGTCAGAGATGGACGCACAGCAGCGAGGGTCTCTCACACCCTGCACTGGACAGGTGTGAGTGGCGACGGCTTGATTGGCACTCGGAGGGGTCCCTCAGAATGTGCCACGCACCTGGGTGTGTTCCGGGCGAGTTCTCTTCAGTGGAAAGACGGGGCGTGCAAGACCCAGGTCAACCAGATGGCTGGTCTGACTCAGGTTGACCAGATGGTTGGTCAGACTGAGGTCAACCAGATGGCTGATCAACTCTTCCCAGGTCCTCACTGCCCACCCAAGGTTCTAAGGGCTACTACTACTGGCAGGGATTGAGGTTCTGGGGCTCCATGTGGATCCCCAACTTCCCATCCCTGTGACTTCCCATCACAGCACCCCCTCTAACTCAGAGAGCCCCCTCGGACCCAGTTACCCTCTTCTCAATGGATGCACAAGTCTGAGAGGAAGGAACCGGATCGGTCCACTCCGTTTCACACCACTGTGAGGTTGTGGATGGAGGAGGATGTGGACCCGGTTAGTTATGTTATGGACATGTGTTGGACGGATGCCCAGTCGCCATCAAACAAGACCTCAGATTTGCAGCAACAATCACAGGTACATCATCGGACACCACCGAAGGACCCCCCAGAGCTCCATAGACCTTGCGTCTGAACACAGCCCCAGAGAGACAGGAAATGAAAAGGGACGACGATGACATGTTTGGAGGTTGTCCTTAGGAACCCCAAGGCTACACCTCAATGTCCACCCAGCCTGGTCATCATCCTATGGGAATCGTGTGTCATCAGAGTCACAGCTGAGAGCCTTGCTGAAGAATACGTCCAGAGCCCAGACAAGACTTTCGGGGAGAACCTCTGTTGAGTTTTTAGGGACCCCCGTGTGTTGGTCAACTTGTCGTCACTTGACCAAAATATCGGGGCAGAACCACTCAGAGGAGGGAACATTCCTTTTGGCGTTTGGTTTCGGAGGATTCAGTCCATGGTTGGTTGGTTGGTTGGCTGACTCCAAGGCAGAAACAAGATGGCAGAAGGAGCGCGCCCAGGTGATGTCAGTTGGGAAGCAGAGAGAGAAGGAAGGTCCAAGAGAAGACACACCACACAAGACACGTTCCCAGTGACCCACATCTTCCAACGAGATCCCACTGCCCGGGAGTCCATCCAGCCACCCATGGATTAACCCAATTAATCCCATAAGTTAGTGGATAATTTGGTGAACACATTTATGATCCAATCCATTCCCTAGAAGTCCCACTTGTAGACAACGCTCCATCGGAGACCAAGCGATCAACCCGTGACCATTGTGGGGAGGTGCTCCGGATCCCAAACTGAGTGTGGGAAGGTGGCCCTGAGTACAGCCGAGGTCCTTGCAGGTGAGGACTTCCGGAGGAAATCCGCGTGGTCTTCTGTGCGATGACCCTACGGAGCCCCGATCTGGGAGAACTTTGGTAACTGGAGTAAATGCCCAGATTCCCAGCCGTCTTCCGCCTCCCCTTGTAAAACAGAGTTTCTACCCACCACGGACCCTCATTTCACTGTCCCCAAGTGTCTATGTCACCAAAGACACTCTCCTGCAGAGAACTGCCAAATGGGAAACCATTGACGCACAACCTCACGCCGTTATGCGGTGTCTGACTTCTCCGTGTCACCCCCACGTGTCTCTCTCTCCCCGACTTCTCTCTCTCCCTCTCTCTCGTTTTCCCTCTCTCCCCGACTTCTCTCTCTCGTTTTCCCTCTCCTTATCCAGGACTGTTTTTCGGGCTCATAATTAGTCAGAAACTTCTAATGGCATTTACTTATCCTCAAAAGTGATCCAAAAAAATAAAAATAAAAACCTAAAAGCAACGGGCGAACCCCCATATGCTCATCAAAGGGAAGCTATTCACGTTGGGGTTACACGCTTTTCTTTTAATGATTTGATAACAATCTATGGATTAAGATTCAAAAGAATGACAACGGTAAAAATCTATTACAGAATCCCCCTTAATTACAGAAGAAGGGCTTCATAAATATTGAAATGGGTCCTTCACGGCTCGTGCCCTGGTTTCCGAGCCTTGGACACACTCCGAACGCAATTATTTGGTGATTAATCTGTGTTTTTTTTTTTTTTTTAACTTTCGGTTCATTAGTCTTTTGATGAAAGTTTATCTTAAGCAGAGATCACAAAGAGTTGGTGCACACGGTAAATTTAATATAGATCAGGTCACGAAGGGGACCAGAGGACAAGAGGCCATCTCCTAGCACTGACCAATGAAGAGTGTGTCCACGCAGCCGAAGCGACATCGACGAACTGGCCCACTTTGGTCATCGATCAGTAGAAATCAACCCACTTCCCTTGTCCATCGGTGGAGATCAATATCACTGATCGATGGCGCTATTCCATGACCTTGACTTTTTAAAAAAAAGTTGTGTGTGACACCTAAATTGATGGTGGCTGTCCCCAAAGATGGGTTGGAGTCCAAACACTAGAACTGGTGAATGTGAGCTCCGTGGACACAGGGACTCTGCAGAGGTCGTCAGTGCAGGGTCCTGAGATGGGCTCCTCCTGGGTCAGGTGGCCCTCATGCCATGGCCGTGTCCTCCCCAGAGACAGAGGAGGGGACACAGACCCAGAGGAGGAGCCCCGTGGAGACGGAGGCAGAGACTGCAGTGAGGGGCCACCAGCCCAGCGCCACCTGGAGCCCAGGAGCTGGACAGGCAGGAGGAGCCTCCCCAGAAGGGAGCACAGCCCTGTGACCCCTGATTTCCTACTTTAGCCCCAAAATACGTGGTGTGTGTGTGCGTGAGTGTGCGTGAGTGTGCGTGAGTGTGTCCACATGTCTACACTCTGTCTCCATTTCCTGTGGATCTCGATGCCGAAGGTCTTGCTCTGCGTCCTCCTGGGAATGCATCCCACCCTCCCCTCCGCCATCCTCCTTGCCCACTTTGGTCATCTTCCAGGAAGCGGTCAGTTCAGGGGCAGACATGCGTCCAGGGGGGGTCTGCCTTTCTTCTCAGAAGGCCCAGGCCGCCATATTGGTTCATGGTGCTCTCCATTCCCACCTGGTGCCCGTGCACCTCGCCCCTGCTCTCGGCCCCCAGCCCTTCCGACGTTCTGCCGTTGACCTGGGCTCCCTCGCGGCCCTCTACCCCGTGCTTCGGGGTCAGCGCTCTCTGGTCTCCATCTCTCCACACTCGTCCCTTGGCACCTGGGACCGTGTGCGTGTCCCCCTTCTCCGCCTTGCTCGTGTGGGAGTAGGAGTTTGAGACCCTTCTCTACGGCTTCACCAGGGGGGACCCACGAAGTCCATGTTGCTCCTTGGGCAGAACTCCCCACACGTCTGTCTGTCCCGAGCGTCCACTCTGGAGTATAGCAGGGCAGGTGTGAGGCGGAGGCTGACCACACCTCCCAGCGCCTCGTGTTGGGGCAGAGAGCAGAATCCAGGTCACCCAGCCCCATGTCTGCGGTCCTGTTCCTGCACCCAGAGTCCTTCTCCCTCCCGGGTCACTTAGTTGAGTGGCTTTGGGTGACCTCAGCTCCTGTCTCCAGAACCTATGGACCGTATGCAATGACCGTGTTGACCGTTGCCCTAAACTGTCCATGTTGAGGAGGCCACCTGAGGGCTTGGTGTTGGAAGATGGCCCTGGGGCCATGAGAGATTTCCGTCCCTCCCACCACGTGAGGACGAGAAGCTCAAGGAAGGCCCTGAGGTCACCAGTCGGAGGACAAGGGATGGCCCAGGCAGGGCAGGGCCACGGGTGGATGGGATGGATGGATTTCAAGATGGCGGGCGTGGGCTTTGCTGGGTGGAGGCCACACCCTGGAGGACGGTGACCATGCAGCACCCCGGCCGCATTTCCCCACGGAAATTCTGGGAAGTGGCCTGCACGAAAGGACACCGTGAGACCGCCCTGCAGATGAGCGGCCACCAGTGTCACCTCAGTGTCACCCCCCAGGAGTTACTGCCCAGAGCAATGGCGGGGCGCCTCGTGTGCACCCCAGCACTGGTTCTTGGACGCCGCCCGCGGATGGGGGGCCTCTCCCCCTCCCGCCCGTCCAGAGGCGCCGTCCTTGAAATGCTAATGACGGCGGAGAATCCTTAACGAGGAGCACAATTAGGAACAAATCACTAATTGCTCACCTTTTTGGGCTCTTTGATCATCCACCTCAAAGACATCGGCACCGACAAAATGTGGCACAGGAGGCCGCGGCTGCTTCCCACGGATTTGGGTTTCCCTGACTTTTAGATTTTTGCAAGAGTTCTACTGCGAGTCTACCCACTCGCTGGCGCGGCCAAGGGGGTCAAGGTCCCCACGCCCGCAGGTGGGCGCCAAGGGACGGGAGGGCGGGCGCTCACTGGGCTGACTGAGGGACTCCTGGTCCTGTGTCCACCGAGCCCGTCTACACAGCGGGAGGAGGTCGGTGGACGGAGGTCCTCGCCCTGTGTGGCCTTGCCCCGGGGCCTCCGCTCCTCCGTGGGTCCTGCACTTGGTCCTTGCTGCTTCTCCAGAGGACAGTGGGACTGCAGAGGCCATCTGATCCCCACACAGGTGCACGTCCAGCCGATGACCAGGGCGCCTCCCATCAAGGCTCTGAGTGACAAGATTCAGTGAATGTTCCGGCCTCTGTGACGACTGGTTCCTCCGTGTCCCCACGTACCAGGATGATGGGGGGGACGTCCAACTTCTGCAGGGTTCAGAGGACAGAGACTCCGGCACAGGACTCGAAGCGGAGCGCCCTGGCTTTGGGATTCAGAAGTTCTGTGTGTCCTCGGGCGGTTCCAGCCTCCTCCAAGATGGCCACCTGTTCCTGAGGTGGGGGCTGAGCACCCACGGGCACCAGGGGACAGGTCAGGGACAGGACACAGGGTGGGGACGAATGCAGAGTCCCTGCCTCAGGGAACACGGAGGACTGGGTGGAGGCCCGAGATGGAGGCTCAGGTAGAGGCCAGGTCTGAGGCTCACGGGGGGGGGGGGGGGGAACCCAGACACAGGGTCCCAGGTGGGGTCAACGGAACGGGATCAGGGATGGACACCGAGGCTGGGGACCGTAAGTTCGGCATCGCGCACAGCCCACATCGGCAGCTGGACGCCACACTTGGTGTGTCGCAGGGTGGAGACCGAGAAGGCGTCCACATCTGGGGTCACGAGGTACAGACTGGACACAGAGGTCACAGCAGGGGACAAGATAAGGAGCAAAGGAAGAGGTCACAAATGGAGGCTGCTAGGGAGGACTGGAGGCCAAGGTCACATTGAAGGTCACATAGCAGAAGTCAAAGGTGGGGATGTTTGGAGTTCAGGGAGGGGGTGCCTAGGTCAGAGGTCAGGGGCAGACATCCCAGGGCAGAGGTAGGGGTCAGGGGCAAAGGTCACTTCTGAGGAGGCCACAGCATGGGGGTGGAGGTCAGGGGTTCCGTCTGAGTGCAAGGGTGGAGGCCAGGATCTGAGGCTGTAGGGAAAGAGGAGGCCAGGGTCTGAGGCTCCAGGGGAGGGTGGAGGTCAGTCTTTGAGGCCCCAGGGCAGGGGGGGCCAGCACCAGGGCTGTGTGTGCAGGTCCCCGGGTGTGGATCAGGGTCAGTCAGGGGCTCTGCAGGCCCCTCCACTCTGACCCAGGGCTGGAGCCCCTCCCAAGGGAGCCCAGGGTGTGGTCAGTGCCCAGGAGTCCGGCATCTGGGCCTCACTTGTCCTCCTGATGCACGAGGCCACAGGGAGGGACGTCACCGTCCCCCTGACGCCCAGAGTGAGCCCAGCCTCACTGCAGACACGGGGAGCCCCCGGGTCCCAGAGGACCAGCCCCGGGGCATCCCTGCTCCTGCCTGGTTCCCCAGGCCTCGCGCTGGACGGAGGACTGTCCACTGTAGAGGCTGCTGTTGTGCCTCGGGGTCACCCCCTCAGGCCACAGCAGTCGCTCCCCGTGTCCCTGAATCTTAGAGTCCCCCCCAGTCCCCACAGGCCTGAGTGGCCAGTTCCCACCTAACGCATCCAAAGTGGCCCCTGGGGACTCTTAATTCACTGCCCATTTCGGAGGCTCTTGGAGGTGACCAGGAGCCAATTGGTCACCGTGTCCCTGTGACATAAGCAAATAAAACACAGCGGCCCTGCGGGGGGCAGTCACGCCAGAGGCAGCCCGGGGAGGCTCAGGCAGGAGGATCGTGAGCTCACAGCCAGCCTCCGCCAAAAGGAGGCTCCAAGCAGCTCAGGGAGACCCTGTGTCTCAACAAAGTCCCAAATAGGGCTGGGGACGGGGTCAGGGGTCCAATGGCCCTGAGTCTAGTCCCTGGTACCAAAAAATGATCATCGTAAAACATCCAGGGCCCGTGTCCAGGAGCGCAGAGTCCCGGGCCTCCTTCCTGTCCCCAGCGGGTCCCCTCCCCCGCAGGGGCTTTCTTTTCTGTCACCAGAGTCCCTGGGCGGGCGGGGCGGGCTGCGGCGGAGTGGAGCTAATGGGGGGGGGCTCTAATGGGCCGGGACGTCCCCCTGCGCTGACCCCTGCCCTGCCGCCTCGAGTTATTTACTAGGTGCGGGACCTCCGCCCGCTGCGGCCTCCACGTGACAGCAGTTAAGTGCCCGCGAGGTCCCCGTCCCCTGCGCTTGGCCAAGGGGCCCCAAGGCACTTCTGGGGGGGGGGGGAACCGGCCTCCGAGGGCCTCGGCCGACACAGCCCCCATTGATGGCCGCGCGGGAACAAGGGGCCCCTTTTAGGCGGCTGCGACAATAAATCTGACACCCCATTAAGAGGCCAGCGGTTTCCCCGTCCGCACGAGGCCCTTGTAAAACACGGAGGCCATCAATAAATCATGGCCTCCCCTCTCCCTCTCTAATAGAGGAAACGCGGACATCAAAGCCGGCTCCGTCGGGCGATCAGAGGCGCCGGCCGAGTCCTGCCGACGGCTGTCCACCCCCTCCCCGACCCAGGGCCTCGGGGCTGGGCCTCGGTCGCTGCACAAATGATGCTGCATCGAGTGTCACCTTGTGACTTCATCTGAAGAGGAACGGAGAGGGACGGAGTGTGCTCAGGTCCCCAACTTTGCACAGAGAGAGAGAGAGAGAGAAGGAAGAAAGTGCGTAAGGAAATTGCTAGAGGCCCGTTGGAATTACGGGCCTCCCTCCTCAGCCTCCCGAGGTCGCTGAGATTGACAGGCGTGCACCCCCGGGCCCGGATGGATGGACGGACCAGCGAGCTCTGGCCGCCAAAGGTGGATTTTTCAAACAAGAAGAACTTTTGGCCCATTTTTGCATCCCACGTGGGGAAGGGAAGCCCAGAAGAATGTTCCTCCGAGGTTTGATCCTCTGCTCTTCCACGTGATTGATTGATGCGTGTATTTCAAGAGTCTCTGATTGGTGCTTGTGTGGGTCACCGGCCAAAGACCACACTGACCACACCTTCATAAAAAAAAAAAAAAAAAGACTATCCAAAAGAGTGTTTACAAATTTGTTTAATTTTTCTTATTTCTCATGCCTTCCTGGAGAAGAAGGCCCAAGTGCCTCCGTACGTCACTTTCAGTCACTGTGACAACGCACCTGAGATGACTGACTTATAAAGACGAAAGGTTTGTCGGGGCTTGGCCCTTTGCAGGTTCCACCCAGGGCACGGTTTCTGGGCCACATTGTGCTGGCCCCACCCAGGAGCCGACACCAAAGACCGTTCCCACACCAGGTCCCGCCCACAGGTCCTGGGGTCCAGCTGTGGACAAGACCAGCCTCTCACCATGGTGTCCAGCTCCCTGCACGGCCTCCAGGGAGACTCCTCCTGCCTGTCCAGCTCCTGGGCTCCAGGTGGCCCTGGGCGGGTGGCCCCTCACTGCAGTCTCTGCCTCCGTCTCCACGGGGCTCCTCCTCTGGCTCTGTGTCCCCTCCTCCTCTGTCTCTTGGGAGGACACGGCCATTGCACGAGGGCCCCCTGACCCTGTGCACTAACCCACCCAGAGGGACCGTCACCCTGGTCACCTGTGGCATGTGTGACAGGCTGCAGACCCCCCACCCCACCCCGGCACCCCCCCAACCACATCCATTTGTCTTAAAGCAGCGACTCTCGTGTCGGTTTCAAGGAACACGGAGGAGACCGTCCCCGGAGCAGCCCCAGAAGTGTCCCCTTCCCTCTCAGGATGAATCCTGGGTTCCCAGAGGACCCCATCCCTCTCCGTCCCTGTGGTGGGGGGCTTTCTTAGGCCCTTTTCTTTTCATTGCTTTGACGTACTCAGCCTGAGGAGAGTTGGGAGTCTGTCCAGGGGTCCTTTGTCCCCACAGCTGTCCACCAAGGGGGCTTTCTGAGCCTGGAAGGGAACTGTGCCCGCAGACAGTGCACAGTCAGCCAGGTTGTGCACTGAGCACCTGCCATGCCCTGCACCCTGAGGGTACGGCCCTGGTTGCACCCCCCAGAATACGTTCTGGGGATGTTTTGCAACAGGGTTAGCAGCCAGGTGTGTCCAAACCCTGTTCCTCTGTCCAGGGACATTGTCCCACGCCCACCACCTTCTCCGGGGGAGACTCCTGCAAAATAAAATAATTAATTGCAGGCTTCTCCGTGAACTGGTTTGGTGTCCAGGGTGGAACCAGGGGTGGCACTTGACCACGGAGCCACATCCCCAGCCTTTTTCCATGTGGAATGTGTCAATAGGCTGCTTAGGGCCTCCCCAAGTTGCCGAGGCTGGCCTCCAACAGGTGATCCTCGTGCCTCAGCCTCCTGAGCGCTGGGGGGGGGGGGGGACCGGCGTCCTGCAGGGCACCAGGCTTGCGTTCTGTACCTGTCGGCTGCGGCTGCACCTGGAGGCTGGCACCAACGCCTCCCCAGTCAGTCGTGCGGGTGGGTTAAGGCAAACATGCCCAGGACCCTGTCCCCCGGGGCCCACCTACTCCCAGGGCGTCCAGGTCAGCATCCCTGACCCCTCCTAAGGCGCAGGCGGATTCCCAGGCGCTTGGCAATCTCTCCCTTTCCACCCAGAGTTGCAGACCTCGGGCGAATGCAGATGCACCACGGGGGGTGTCCTTTACGCAGAAGGGTCCCCGGTGACGCAGGCCCTGGGTGCTCCCCAGAAGGCTCCCAGCAACCAAGGAGGGGACCGTCCCTGCGCCGTGCCCCCCCGGCCTGTCCCTCGCAACCCGGGCTGGCGCGCGCCGCCCCTTAATAGGCCTAATTACGAGCGCGCGCGCGCGCAGCCCCGCGGTCGGTCCGTGGCACGGAGGAGCGAGAGCGCGGGGCCCTGCGGAGCCGGGCAGCTGTTTGGAGAGGGGAGGCCTCTAATCCCCCTCGCGCACGTGTTGGAGCAGATGAAAGTAATTTCGTGCTCAACTGTCTCCGCGTAATTAGGCGGCGAGGCGGAGGGGGCCTCCGCGGTGCATCCACCCGAGCCGCGGACGGACGCGCGGCGCATACCGAGCAATTACGCGCGGCGCTCCTGGGCGGGAAGGTGGGCTCATGCATCTTCCATGAGGCCGCGCCATTAGCATAACGTGCGCCATCAAAGCCCCCCGGATCCGCGCGCTTCCTTTTTATGTAACGGCCGCGAATTCCCCAGAAAGGCCACAATTTGGAAACCCGGCTGCAATTTGTAAGGTTTTCTCTTTTTCTTTTCTTTCTCTCTCTTCTTTGTTAGTCGCCCGGTAAAGACGGGGGCCCCCGGGGGACCCCGATGCACAAATAGATGTCGTGGGTTTTTAAGACGCACGATGGTCCTAAAGTGGCACCCGGGGACAGGTGCGTGCGCGCGCTCGCAGGCCGGGTCCCTTGATGGTCCCCAATTAGGAGGTCACAAGATGAGCACGGGGACGTCGCCTGTCCCTGCTTCTTCCAACCGGGACCCAGAACCTCAGGGCGGCTCTAAGGTGGACTCCACGGTACCCCATGCTCCAATACCTGGGCCTCGCGTCTCCTGGGCACCAAGGGGCACCGCGTGCGTCCTGCTCTGCTTCCAACGGCTGAGCTGATGGGGATATTGTGTGGCCCATTTCCTCCGCAGGGAGAGCAGGGCTGACCCGGATGCCCACCAAGGGGGTGGGTGGGTATCTAGGCAGGGGAATATTATACAGCCATGAAAAGGGAACAAAGGGATGAACCCAGGAGACAGAGGCCGAGGGACACAAGACAGACACAAAAAGTCCACATGGTGTGACACTCTCTTTCTACCAAAAATGTCCAGAACCGATGAACCCACAGCTGACCACAACCGGATCAGTGACAGCCACAGGCTGGGGAGAAAGAATAGGGAGAGACTAACGGGTCTGGGGTCTCCTGTGGGGGGAAAGGGGATGTTCTGAAGCTACATAAAGAGGGGTGTAGCCAGGTGCGGTGAGGCACACCTGTGATCTTGGCAGCCCCGGAGGCGGAGGCAGGAGGATGGTGCATTGGAGGCCAGCCTCAGCAATTTAGGGAGACCCTGTGTCTAAATTAGAAAGTCGAAAGGGCTGGGGATGTGGGTCCGCGGTCAGGCACTTGTCCAGCACCCAAGAGGCCCTGGGTTGAAGCAAATATATATATGGACACAGTTTGATTTGCAGGCCCCTGGAACTGCCCCTAACAGGGTGGAGGGAGTGTTTCCTCCCTACCCAGGGTCCCTTCGAGGCAGTGGGCAGCCACATTTCCATGAGTGGGGACAGGCGCAGCTCCTTAGTGACAATCAATGTGTCGCCCCCTCCTGGCACCTCTGCCGGTGAAGGAGGAATAATGACTCCAGCGAAAAAGAGGGTAAGTCAGGAAGCGCCTCCCATGAATGGACTGAGCAAACGAGGTCAGAGAGGACGGATGTGCTCCAGAAACTCTGTCCCCAAATCGCCCGAGCCCCGCCTTTTGTCATCCTCGCTCCCTGCGGACTCAGACGCCCCCAAATGCAGCCGCTGACTTGTAAGTGAATGGTTCGGTCCGGCTGTCCGGTGGAGTATTACGCAGCCGTGAAAAGGAACGCAGCTGCAGCACCTGAGACTGCACGGATAGAGTTTGAAACGAGGGAGCTCGGGGAGAGAAGCCACGGGCCCAGGACCACGTGGGGCCGGGTTCTGGGTTCAGTGAAAGTGCGGAACCGCGAATCCGCAGTCAGAACCGCACTGGCAGGGGGTCCTAGGAGGGGAACGTGCTGTGTCTGCTAGCGGGTGCGGAATCCCCTTTGGGATGATGGGAATTCTCTGGAAATGGGGGGTAGGTGCTTAACACAGTACTAAGTACCCCTGTTGACAGTTTTGCATTATATGAGGTTCCTGGTTTGTGAATTTCATCCCTGTTTCTTTTTTAAGGAGTGGGGGGCTGTTTGCACACCACCCTCGGGGAACTCAGTGTGCTGTATAGAGCCCAGAGCCGATCGACACACCCAATGATTTTTTTTTAAATATAGATAGATTGACAGATTGATAGATGATTGATAGATGAGTTGGTCCCATTTGTGGCGAGTTCTGTTCCTGAACGGAATCTAGGCCACTGAGACCCTCGGTCTCTTTCTCTACGGGGAGCTCTGCTTCTGCCTCTCCCCGTGGCTGCGCTTTCTCTGCACAAAACCCCGCGTCGCCCCCACGCAGGCCGCCTTTCCTGCAGCCTGGGTCACCGACCGTCCCCAGCCCCGTCTGATTGCCCACCAGAGTGTCCGCCTGGAGAGGCCATCAGCCAGGAAAGAGAGAGGGAAACAGGAAGAGCCGGATTTCGGCTCACAGACACGATAATGGGCCTGCGATCCGGGCTCTGAGAGACAATAATGACCTGATGTTGGAACAGTCTCCCCCGTGACAGCCCCAGCGCGCTCCAAATTGCTTTCCCACAGTTTGAAGAGAGGGAGAGACTCTTTGCGGAGGTGACCGCCCGTCGGGTCCCAAGGACGGGCCTCGTCTTCATGGAGAGGTTCCTTAGGCGCTCGTCCTGCTGACGGACGACCAGGGCCCCGCTCTGCTCCCCTGACCTTGTAATCAATGACCGAGTCACCTGGCGGCCATCTCTGCGGCTTGGAATTCGCAGGGTGCGGTGGCCCCTGGGTGCTGGCCACGGCGGGTTGGTCCACGGCCAGACTCCCCCATTTCCTCTCTCTATTTTATTGTTCTGCTAAAGTGGTTAGAGTCTGAGTCTTGAAAAGCTGCAATGGAGGGGGGAGGGGGAGGCGGAGGGGGAGGGAGGGGACAGGGCTGTTCCCTGGGGGCTTGGGGTCCCCCAGCCGTGATTGCAACGGGTCCATCCTCTCCGGGAGCACAGGAGCCCACCCTCCTGACCCCCAAGGGCGCTCCAGGCCACAGCCATGACTCCAGGTTGGACTCCAATGAAACGTGTCACCAGAGGCAAGCCACAAAGTGTCCTGGACTCGTGTGGTTGCAGGAGGCTCAAGCTGCCATGTTGGATTGGGGCATTGGCTCCGTGAGCTTCCTGCTGCCATTTTGGTCCAGGGCATGTATTGCATGAGGTTCCTGCCGCCATGTTGGTTTGGGGCATCTATTTGGTGAGGTTCCTGCCGCCATGTTGGTTTGGGGCATTTATTACGTGAGGCTCCGGCTGCCATATTGGTTCAGGGAATTCCGAGATCACTGGGCCCTTTTTGAGGTTGAAAGGCCAGAGGAATGGAGCTGCGCCCTTTAGCTTTCAGATTCGGGGGTGCGTCTGCCAAGGGCACCCACCCGAGGGCCCCTGGCACGGCCAACATCAAGGGGTTGTGCCCCGTGGCTAGTGGAGGGGTCTGGTACCTCCTGATGGTCCATTAGGGCCCCTGAAATGACTGACGGCTGCTGGTCACACCCTGGAGGCTGCAGCCTGAGGTCCAGGCGGGGCAGAGGCCAGGTCAGCTGAGGCTGCTTGCTGCTCCCAGAGGCGCCTTCTCCTCGGTCCTCCATGGGGGACGGGCAGGGGGCTCTCGGGGCTCTCTGAGAAGGACCCTGGTCCCCTTCCTGGGCTGCACCTGGGAGCCCCGCCCTCCCAGAGCCCCCTCCACACCAGCACCGGGGTGAAGGTCAGCACCGTGCCCTGGTCTCACGCTGTTTTATGAAGACCCAGGTGGAGGCCAGTCATGGAGGCCATGTTCAGAAAGTGCCCATATCTTTTGTGGAACAGGACAGAAGAGCGTGCCCAGACGGGACTCGGGTGTGGACAGACCCCCGGAGCCCAAGCCTCCCTGGCTACCTGGCCACTCTGCGTGGCACCCTGGAAAACAAAGGGCGGTGACATGTTACTTTTTCTGCCTCGTCCATCTGGGGATCACTCGTCCTCCAGCTCTGGACTGAATGCTTGATGGTCCTTGAATACAGACCTTCCACGGAAGATGGACAGGGCTGTGTCCCTGCCTCATTTCCTCACTGCCCCAAGCTCTGTGGCCCAGTGACGACGTGGGTCCCCCAGGTCCCTGCTCTTGAGGACCAGTGACTCAGTTCAGGGATGGGGTTTTGCTACGTGGTAATTGGGCTTCTCCATCCCATGTTGGAGCCTGAATATGTCAATAGTTCTCAGAAAGCAAGAACATCTGACCACCGTCCACTGCCCACCCCTGGGAAAATCCTACGAGCCTGCTGTGGTCATTTCCAAGGGGCTGAATGACCTCGCTGTGGGGTTCAGTGAGTATGTCCAGTGGGGCTGGGTCACCAACCATCCCCAGATCCGTGCCTTGTTAACGGAACACTCACGCACCATGATGTCATGCATCAGTCAGCTCTTGCCGCGTAAGGAGCCATCCCCAAACTCGGTGGCTTGCGAACCGAGTGATCGTGCACACTTGTAATCACGTGTCCGCCAATTAACTGAGCCACTGAGGAGACCTTTGTTCATTTTGACTTTTCATTTATTTTTGCAGTGCTGGGGACGGAACCCAGCGCCTCCTGTGGTCAGTGAGATAGCCCCTGACCCAGCCTGAGATAGCCCCTGACCCAGCACCCATTCAGGTGGCCTCCAAGGGTCCGAGGAGTCCCAGGAGATGAAGGCCGAGGAAGTTCACAACCCAGTCTCTCTCTGCTCCTTCCAGCTTCCTCTGGATCCCACAGCACTCTCATTGGAATTTTCCCCATTCCGGAGAATTCTCTTCCGGCCGGCGCCTCCTTGAGGTCAGCCTGGCACAAACCCGCCCCTGGCCGTCCACGAGTTGGTCTGTGGGAATCGGAGGCCCGGGAGGCAGCGGGGAGGACCGAGCAGCCTCCCTTTGAGCAAACACCGTAAAAACACTGGAACCAGCCCAAAGTCAACTGCGAGGCCCCGGGGCCCTGGGGCGCGGGCGTCTCTGTCCCACTGACCCCAGAGAAGGGTCCCGACCCAGACTCCCGCCGTGCCAGAGTCCCAGGGACAGTCCCGGTCCCACTGGGACCCGTGTGGGTTTGGCAAAGCTCCCCGCCGTGTTTTTCTGTGTGTTTTAATTTGGGGGCTTTTTACGTTATTGGCAAAGTCCCATTTTTTCGCTTTTTTTCCTTCCCTAATTGTGTTTTTCTTCGTGTTTAACATATTTTAAGGGAAATGTGATCCGTGAGTCAGAAGCAGTTTCTCTTCCGCTGCCGCTTGAGTGGCTGAGTGGCGGACGAGGGCGTCCTCCGAGAGGCTGAGGGTCCCCAGTGCGGGGAAGGTGCACCTGATCGGCTTTGGGGGGGCGCCTCTTGGTGGGGTGCCCTGGGTGCCCTTTTGGGGGGCTGTATTCCTTCCCCCGGGGTCCATACATGGGAAACGTTTGCTCCTTATTCCAACATGTGCCCAGTTGCCGAGGCTGGCCTCCAACTTTCAATCCTCCAGCCTCAGCCTCCTGAGCTGCTGGGATGACGGGCAGTGACCAGGGACGGGGTCCAGGCGGACCCGGTAGCGTGTCCAGTGCTTGGTCGCTGCTGAGTTGGTGGTCTCTGGTTTTGCATGGCTGCCGTTTCACCACCTCGGAGGGGACTCTCTGGGTTGTGCACTGCACACCCCAAACCTTCCCATTACGCACCCCGTGCAGGACCCTGGCCAGTGGGATGGGCTCCCCTTGGCTGCCCCCTGCAAGCCACAAGGGAAGACCCCCCCCCCAGAGCAAAGACCCTCCTTCCTTCCATCTTCCTCCTCCTGGAGCCTCGAATCCGCAGGGGGCTGGGTTGGAGGGCGGGCGCAGAAGCAACCCGGGGGTGCCCCGAGGTCTGCTCCCGGGACTTGAGCTGCAAACGGGTCCCGGGGCTCGGCGCTGAGGAGCCTGCGCACCAGCTGCCCGCGCGGGCTCTCCCTGTGCCTCGTTAGCGTCCCCTCAGCTGCGGCACTGAAGCCACCAAGCCTCGTTAGCCGGAGACAAATGGGACGCCGTCTCCAACCGCCCGAGTGGCGAAGCACCTAAGAGAGAGAGAGAAAAAAAAAGAATTATACAAAGTAGGAAATAAAGTTAGCAATGATTTTGCAATGAAATGAGCAAACCCTGGAAGGCAAAGGAGACTGAGGAGGATTTAGAGATCTGTCCCTGTCCCCGAGACCCGGGTCCTTCTGCGGACATTAATTCCGGGAGATGGGGACACAGAGGGCCTCGCTCCCCCGCGGTCGGCCCAGCCAGACGCACCTGTCAGTCAAGCCCCTGCGCAGGCGCGACGCCGGGGACCTCCCTGGGGGAGGCTGAGGTCGGGGCTCTTCCCCCACCGCGGGTCCTGGGGCGTGCTCTGAAGGTCAAGTGGCGTTCCCAATCAAGGTCAGATCCACGTCACTGTCACTGTCACCATGTGCCGGTGGGAAGGTCATCTGATGTCCCAGGCCCTGACCGGGGTCGTGCAGCGCAGACACGGCCCTGAGTGGACACCCCGGGACCCCCCGGGACCCCCGACCAGTCTCTCCCCACGTGCTCCAAAAACGGGGAAGCGGATATTCAGAGACTTACTGACCCGCATTTCCACATCTTGTCATTGTGCAAGGTGACAAGTGGGTCTGCGGGGGTGTCCCCCAGGGGCAGGCTGCAGATCCAGGGAGGTCCCAGGTGACTCCGCGGATCCACCGGAGACCGAATCCCCTCTCCTTCCAAGGGTCCTCTTGAACCCGTCCACTGATTAGACGAGGCCCACCCACCTCCTTTCGCTCACCTGCTTAGCTCTACATCTACCCTCCTGTAAAATGCACGTCCTTGTGGTAAAATGAGGAGATCCCGGCGCAGACGCAGGGACCCGGAACCCCTCGTGGGAGGAAGGAGGATGGGAGACGGGTTCCTGCTACCCCAGCCCTGCCCATATCTCGTCCCCCACCTCTGGCCTTCAGAACTCGGGGACAATCTGTCTCTGAGCCACAGGATTCGTGACTGAACGATCCCCGGGACAATGTGTGGGTGGACCAGCTAATGAGCTTCACCGGTACTAGAGCAAAATGCCCGACACAACGGACGGATGAAGAGAAAAGGTTCGTCTTGACTCGTGGTTGGGGGTGTTCCGGTCCCACTTGGGGCTGGCCCATTGTTGGGGTGACGGGTGTAGGTGGAGAGGAGCATCTGGTGGGGCAAATCTTCAGGGCCAGGAAACAACGGAAGGAAGAGAAAGAGGAAGAGACCAGGGTCCAGCTGGCCCCTTCCGACCACGCCCCCACAACCTAACTTCTCCCACTAAGCTCCACCTCTTAAAGGGCCCAAGCCTTCCCATACCACCATTCTGGGCACCTTTAGGAAGAGTTTCAGATCCACCACGGACCCCCCTTCCCAGCCCTTTTTACTTTTTTATTTAGAGACAGGGCCTCACTACGTTGCTGAGGCTGGCCTCCAACTTGCAATCCTCCTGCCTCAGCCTCCGGAGAGGCTGGAACTGCAGTTCTGCTCCACTTTTTTTAAAAGAAAAAAAAAACCCTGTTTCTCAACAACTCGGCTTCCACGGCCCAGATTCTACTCTGTCCACACGTCTCCCGGGACATCCCATCCCGCCCTCTTGGAGGTAAACCTGCTCCGAGTTGTAAGGACACCCGGAGATTAATGAGACCACGAAGGGAGCCCGGGCTGTCCCTGCACGTCATTAGCCGTCGTTTCCAATCAGTGCCAGCAAGATCCCCGCCGCCCGGGTGTCCATCTCGGGGGCTCCGGGGAGCAGAGGGCCGGGAGGCTGCTGGGGAGTGTTTGTCACTCTGAAATGGAGAGGCCTTCTGTCCCCGCTCTGGGGCACGCACGGGGCCTGGGCCAGCGTCCCCTGCACGGAGAGGGAGCAGGAGCTGGTGTGTGACGGCTGCAGGACAATCCACCCTGCGACCTCAGCTCCGAGGGTGCAGACTCAGGCCTCCTGGCTCCAGCCTCCATCGTCCACCCGGTAAGGACGTGGAGCACCTGGTCATCTGGGCATGCACCAGAGCTCAGGGTCACCTTGGTATTGAGTGAAAAACCCACCAAGCACCCAGTCCTGGCTCTGACGGGCACCTCGTGTTTACAGACCCAGGTGCGGCGGAGCAGGCCTCTAATCCCGGGAACTCAGGAGGCTGAGGCAGGAGGACCGCCAGTTGGAGGCCAGTCTCGTCACTCAGTGAGGCCCTAAGCAAGTTAGGGAGACCCAGATGGCTTTTTTGGGGGGCAGGGGGGGTACCAGGCATTGAAGGCAGGTGTGCGCTTGCAGAGTTGCTCAGGGTCTCACCAAGTGGCTGAGGCTGCCTTGGATCTCACAATCCTCCTGCCTCGGCCTCCCGAGCCTCTGGGGTGACATCCGTGCACCCCTGCACCCGGCTCCAGATGACTTTTCGCACCCGACTCAATGCCAAGGCCCTGCGGATGGAATAATCAGAACGTGCCCGCGCCCGCCCCCTGGACAGAACGCGAAGCCCCGTCATTGGGTGACCGCCCCGCGGACCCGGAGCTCCGCCAACCAGACGCACCGCACCCGGGAGGGAGGGGTCAGGCTGGGCGTGATCAGGGCGCGCCCTCCACGGGGCGATTGCACGAGTGTCCCTGACCTCGGGAGTCCCCACCAGTAATGGACTTTCTCTTACTTCATCGAGGACTAGTGGACACCCTGGAGAAAATCAGCCCACGCGTGTGCAAAATCATGGGTCCACCAGACGCCACGAGGCCCCTCACCGTGGGGGACTCGCTTCCTGACCCTTCGCCCCGGTCCTCTGTACATCCTTTGGGCCTGACGAGGCCTCGCGGGGGTAACTGGGCAATTAGAGAGGGACGCACAGAGGATCGCCCACGTGCGCACGTCGGTACCCTGTTGAAACGAGGCAGATTTATTTTCATTTTGGGGGGGGTACCAGGGACTGAACTCAGGGGACCTCCACTGGGAAGCCGCCTCCCCAGCCCTAAGTCTCCCGGGCAGCACCAACCAAGAGGCCACACTGCCAAAGACCAAGATTAAAACCAGAAGTAAGGCCGGGCAGTGAGATCTCAGCAGCTCTGGAGGCCGAGGCCGGAGGACCTCAAACTGGAGGCCAGCCTCAACCACTGAGCTAAATCTTGTGTCAAAGTGGGAAATAAACAGGGCTGGGGATGTGGCTCGGCGCTACCAGCTCCTGGGGTCCATCCTAGGTCGCCCCCTAAAAAAAACTAAATAAAACTGGAAGCAAGATGTTGAACCAGACCCCCTTCCCCCAGGGAGCCCCCAAATGGCAGGATTTGGACCACAAGGCATTTCCGAGGGCGCAGAGGCCCGCCCCGGTGCCCCCTGGGCCGAGGGCCCCCCTCGGATGTGGATTTACAGTCGCTGAAGGGGCCAGCGTGTACTCACTTTGTAAATCAATTGCCCGCGGCCGGCCCGAGCGCGGTCCCCAACACCTCGGTAATTAATCAAATCCAGAGCGCGGCCGAGCCCGGGGTTGGGGATTTACAGCCCGTGTCACCAAAGTTTAGACAGAGAAGGTCCACAGGGGTCTCTGAGAGTCAGGGCCTGGGGTCGGCCGGGGCTCCGGGGTGGGGAGGGGGCTGCGGGTGTGCAGCAGGAATTCGGGGTGCTCTGGGAGGGGGCTGTGGGGTGCTGCTGGTCCCCGGTAACGAGGTCCCCGGGAGGGTCACCGTGACCGCTCCAAACCCCTCCCCTCCTCCTGGGCACGCAGCTCCTGTCAAATGCACCCGAGTCCGAGGGTGTCCCCTGCGCCCAGGACCCTGATGGACACGGCCCAGGCTGGACGCCTTCTGCAGCCGCCTCCCTCAGCAGCAAGGGCCCAAGCCCGTGGCCATGGGGGACCTGCAGGGACCTCGGGGACGCTCTGAGTTTTGCAGACCTTGGAGGCCAGGCTGCCTGCAGGACCGTGCACGGGCCGAGCTGGACCCTTGCACACGCTCACACACACACACACACACACCTCGCGGCTCCGAGAGGAAGCAGGAAACATTAACCGCGAACAATGACCTGCCTGTTAGGCCGTAATGGGCCAGCGAGACGCTGTGCACAGGGACGGGCCCCTAATGCAGAGTGACACTTGTGTATTTTCCTCCCACATTGTCTGCCGCCCACCCGCCCCTGGACGGAGGGGGGACGCCTGCTTAAAGTAGCCGAGCGCCGCCGTGATCACGCCTGACAGCCGCTGGACGCGGGGTTTACCGTTCCAAGTGACCAGCCCGGCTAATGGCCCCCTCTCTCACCTTGGGAAAGGAGTCTGTGCCGGCCTCCACCGTGGCCACCCCCTGCCCCAGCCGGGGAGCATCTGAGAGTCCCCTGGGTCTCCAGGTGAGGATTCCCACCCGTGGGCAATCGTCCCCCTAAACCGTCCTGGGTTCCCTCCCCAGAGTCCCACGGCTGGAGGTCAGGACCAGGAGGCCCAGGTCCACCTCCCCAGGGCCCTTTGCCAAGCCCCTGCCCGGGGTCTGGGCCACCGCAGCATCGTCCTGCCCGGGAGGACACTCTGCCTGAGTCCTCTGACGGCTGACCTTGGCCTCGGTCACCATGTGCATCTGGAGTGTCCATTGCCCTCCCCCCAAAAAAAAAGCTCATGTGTTGAAGGCTGGGTCCTCGGGGTGACTCTAGTGGGAGGTGGTGGACCATAGGAGGGGCAGCCAGGGGGGTGGACAGATGATGGACAGAGGGACGGATGGATGCGAGAGAGAGATGATGGGGAAGTGGTGGGTGGATGGGTGATTGACAGGTGGCAGAGTTCATGGACGGATGCAAGGACAGATGGACGGTGGGTGGGTGGATGGGTAGATGGGTGGATGGGTGGATGGATGGGTGCATGGGTGGATGGGTGGACAGATGGACAGATGGACCGATAGCCGGATCTGGTGGTGGACAGACACAGAGGTCGATGATTGATGGGTACCCAATGGTTCCCTTTCCCTGGAGACGCCTCAGGACCCAGGCAAACACGTAATACGGGAATCAATGCAGATACAGAACGGTCACTAGAGGTGGTAGATGGACACACAGGCAGGTGGACGGTCCAGTCCGTGGTCACTGACCCACAGGTGCCCCAGGTTGGGCCTCCCTGGGGAATGCTAAGGTGGACACACTCCCAGACACAGAAATGCGTATTTTACACACACAGCCGTACACACACGCATGTACCCGGGCACATGAACACGGATGCGTCTTCGGGTGTGTGCGTGTGCAAACACACACGTGCATGTGTTCAACCTTGCACAACCGCGGGGCCTGGCAGGCCTCATGGGCTGCTGTCTGAGGGGGGTCGGGGGCACTCAGGAGCGAGCGCGGATGTCCAAGAGGAAGATCCGGGGGTGCCAGAGGCCCCCAGCTCAGGCTGCCGGCAGCCACCGTGGACGGGGACCCCTGATGGTGGCCGTGGCGCCCCTGCAGGCCTTTCGGGGGGACCCAAGGGCACACCGCGCACTCACGGGGCAGAGGTCACGCAAACCCACCGGGCCCAGGACCACGGGGCCTCCCACGCGCAGGGGCTGCGGGACAGGACGCTGTGCGCTCCGACGGGTGCGCGGGTCCAACGTCTAGGGTGGTCCCAGCGCGGCTGTGGCCACTGCTGCCCCTGCGCCTCCGGACCCCGGGGATCTCGGGGATCTCGCACGGGGTCGCCCCAGGGAGACCCGCGGGGGAGGCCGGCGTGTGCTGAGCCTCCGCAGAGGCCAACCCAATCTCAGGCGGTTCCACCTCACGTGCGCCCCCGGGTCTGGCCTTGAGGAGAGGGGCCTCCAGCTCGGGAGGGACTTAGAGTCCAGCGCGAGCTCCTGCGAGAGGGGGTGCAATGGCGGCCACGTCGTCCTGCGGGACCAGGGGCCCCCTCCGTCTCTCCGTGGCCTGGTGGTCTGGGTACATGATGGGGACCTCACGGGTCCATGTAGGTACAACGTGGCACAGGGACACGGGACAGCGTGTGGGTTCCTCTTGAGGAAACAGCCCCGGGGGATTCTGGTGTTGTCCTTCACCTGTCCAATCACTGCCCAGGGGCCCAGGGGACAGCGCCCAGAGCACCTCCCCAGGGCTGAGACCTGCTATTTGCTAGAACTTCGGAGATGAGAAGACAGGGTCTGACCGGCCAGCTGTGAGGCACCGATTCTGGGGACAGTTTTGCAAATGATCGATGCATGTGACTGTCCAACCATCGTCCGGCTGACCAGGCCTTCCCTGGCCATGGCCTGACCATCCTGAGGGCTTGGTCCCCCAGTTCTGTATGTGGGGCCCAGATGCTGGGGACAGGTGGCCCAGTCCCTGAGTGGGCCAGGAGCTGCAGGCTGCCCTGGGCCTCTGTGTCCACCCCTCCAGGTCAGGGCAGGCTGGTCAGCCCAGAGCCGGGGTCCTTCCACCAGCCCGAGGTGGCCCCTGTCCTGTGTGTGGCCCCAAGCTCCTTGGGACTGGTGACTTCGGGTCCTTCTCTGCAGCCTGCTCATCCCACTGACCTCAGCTTTTCCGCATGTCCAGCCACTGGACATCTGCTGGCCCCTCTGGGCCTGATGCCATCACTGGCCACTCCAACCGGAGCTTTCCGTGGTCTCCCAGCGTGACGCACGCAGCTTCAGATCTGCAGGATTTCTATGTGACGGTCGTTGGATAAACGCCACTTGCCTGCTGCCCGGGCACTGGCCTTGGTACAGCTCTCGGGGCCGCTGTCCCTTCTGAGCCCCAACCGGCCTCGGGTGCTGGCCCCCAGGTGGCCGTCCCCACGCCACGGGCCTCAGGTAGCACCAGATCAAGTTCCCGGGGCTTTCTGTGGAGCAGCCCAGACCGGGCACCTGGAAGGCGCTGTCCTGCCCAGATGGACGCTCCCCGCAGGAAACAAGAAACCCCTGAGCACGCGGCGGCCGTCCCGGGAACAAAGAGCACCTCTGAGAGCCGTCCAGCCCCGTTTCCCTGTTCAATCCGCCCCGAGAGGGGTCATCCGGATGCAGAACTGACGGTGAAAAACGGGCCCCGCGGTTCGCACCCCATCAAAGGTCCTGGGGCAGCTGATTTTCTCTGCCATCCCCGGACCCTGCCGGGTCTGTCCCCACAGCCCAGGGGGCAGACCAACTCCTCTTTCTTTTTATGTTCTTTCACGGTCTTTCCAAAAACTTGAGAATGCTCACAGAAAAAGATGGCGATTTCATGCAAGAGGTCAGCAGGGACCTTCCTGCCCCCAGCCCGAGGACCCTGCTCCGTGCACACCTGTGTGGGCAGCACGAGGCTCTGGGGGGCGCTGGGTCTCCATTCAGCTGGACCCTCCTGCTTCCTGGGCCTCCTGGGGAGTCTCCCCTTCTCTGTCCACTCTGAGGCTGCCCATTGTCCCTGCAAATGTCCAGCCCAGCCGCACCACGGAGCCTCCCTCCCAGGGCAGCAGCAGGACAGGAAAGGGCCCCCCTAGCTGGGCCAGGGCTCCCCTGCCCTGTGCTGCTCGTCTCCCCACCTCGGACCCCCAGGTAGACCCCCCACCTGGTGTCCAGCCAAACGTGTGTGTCCAGGAGGAACGGGGTCCCCACTCCCGGGACCAGGGGTCTCACAAAGGGCTCCAGGTGAACCCCCGCCCAGGAGACTCCCACTGAGCCCACGCGCTTCACGGAGGTAACCCTCGTCTTCCGCTTGTCCCCAGATGAGTGACGATCCGGTTCGCCACCCTGAACGGGGACCTCTCTTCCCAGGAAGTCCCTAAATGACAAATGGGCCCTCGCAGGGTGGACACTTAACCGGATTCATTCGGCGCCGGCCGTCAACATGGGTAAACAGCCGGTCACCGTCCGTCGAGGGTGGAGCGGGGAAGCGCCCCTGCGCCCCCGGGGGTTGCGGTCCTGATTTCCGGGGAGGCCTGGTCCTCTTGACCCCGCTGAGTGTCCCTGGCGTGGACAGAGGGGCAGAGAGGGGCGCCGGGGCCTTTCCACACCCCGCAGCTGGCCTTGCCCGTCGCGCGTCAGAGACGAGAAGAGCGTCCAGCTGTGGACCTTGGTGTCCACGTGCCATCCGCGCGGAAGACCTGGCCAGAGCCGCAGACCCCCGGAAGCCGTCGTGGGGAGCCCCTGGCTGTCTCAGCCGTGGTCCTTTCGCAGGCCAAGAGCGCACGGGGGCGTCCCTCACGGCTCTCCATGGTCTCCGTGCGCACCTCTCCACACCCCGGGGAGGGCGCTCCTGCAATCCTGGACCCCACCCCAGAGGCACCTGCGGCCCCGTGGAGACCCCTCCGCCACCGGACCCCAGTGCAGTGTGGCCGCTCCTCCCTGGGACTCCGCTCCCCCTCCAAGGACGCAGGGAGGGTCTGGGGAGCTGTCCCCCATGCCCCTGGGCACACACAGGTAAGGGCAGGGGCGCTGGAGCCCCTCGCTGACCCATAGCTGACGCGCATGCGCAAGCAGAACGTGGGGTCCCCGTGTCCAGCCAGACGCAGTTGAGAAGCGGACCCACGCAGAGCGGTTCCCAGGACCCTGGCCCTGCAGAGCGCACTGAGCTCTCCACACCGGTCCCCCCCTGCGTCTGCAGGTTCCCACGCAGGGGACCTCTTCCCCCAGACCAGCCTTGTCTGGGAGTCCATTAGGGACGGCCAGGACGAATCCGAGGGCCAGGGGACCCCGCCTTGCCGAGACCCCAGCGCGGCTCCGGGAGTCCCCAGTTCTAAAGTGACGGGCGTCGTCCAGGGGAGGAATTTGCCTCTGGGAGAAGGAGCCAGAGGATTGTGCTGGGCAGGTGCAGGATGCCCAGATGGCCAGGGAGATGGGCAGGGAGATGGCCAGGTCCTGGAAACCGAGGCCCTGGGGAGGCCGAGAGAGAAGAGGACAAAGAGACCCAGACACGGAGATATGGAGAAATGGACAGGGAACATCGCCCTCGCAGGTTTATATTCGGGGTGCGGGGTGGTACTGGGAACTGGACCCAGGGGGGCTCAACCCCTGAACCCCCCTCCCCAGCCCTTGCAAATATTCTATTTAGAAACAGGGTCTCCCTGAGTTGCCTAGGGCCTCACTAAGTTGCCGAGGCTGGCCTCCATACTTGCAGTCCTCCTGCCTCAGCCTCCAGAGCTGCTGGTATCACCGACTTGCACCACCTGGTGCCCAGGTCCAGTGGAGGACTGTAGAACCTTCTTGCGTCCAGAGGCCCAGAGACCAATTAATAAGCCTTCTCTGTCCATCTCTGCCTCTCTCTCTCTCCGTCCACCCCATCCAAAGCCTGCTGTCTCACAGCCCCTCCGCGGCCTCTGGCCCGGCCCTGCGCTGTGGCTGGCTCCGTCCCGGCCTTTTCTTGCCTGGCCCCTTCAGATGACCTCCTGGGGCAGCCGGGGAGGCTGGGCGGGCTGAGGATTTACCCCAGATCAGGCCGTAAACCCGCCCAGCCCTTTGATCTCCGCTCACCCCCTCTGCAGGCCCCCAAAGCCCTGCACAAAGCGGAGGCCGTAAACTTAAAGGCTCACGGAGGCTGGCGCGGGGCCAGGGGGCGGCCATGGGGGGGGCTTGGGTCCTGCTCACGGAGGAGGCACCTTCTGCTCCGGGGAATGTGCAGCCTGCAGCTGCTCCCCGCCCTGGTGTCCAGGGTGGGGGACGAGGAGGCCCACTGGGTCTCAGCCTCTGCCCCCTCAGGGCTCCCAACAGGGCGGGGACCCCCTGGGCCCTTTGGGGTGGGGGACAGGCCGGGGACAGCGGGGGTTTGCTTTGTGTTTAAAGGGGGAGGTTCAAAGGAGAGGGCTTCATCGGGGCCTGGATCTCCTCCCGCTTCATCCCTTGTAACCAACATTTAATGAATTTTTATTAGAAAAGCCTGGGAGCTCCCGTGGACACTTTCTTCTTCCTCTCCCTGTCTGAAACCGGGACGAGACCGTCTTCCCGGGTCTCTGCCACGGGGCCTGGGCCAGGCTGTGGGCCAGCCCAGGACGGAGTCCAGCAGGGTCTCTGCAGAGGTCATTAGGGGCCTGAGATGGGCTCCTCCTGGGTCAGGGGGCCCTCGTGCCATGGCCGTGTCCTCCCCAGAGACAGAGGAGGGGACACAGACCCAGAGGAGGAGCCCCGTGGAGACGGAGGCAGAGACTGCAGTGACGGGCCACCAGCCCAGGGCCACCTGGAGCCCAGGAGCTGGACAGGCAGGAGGAGCCTCCCTGGAGCCCTGGAGGGGGCTCAGCCGGGGACCCTGGTCCAGCCTGTCCCCTCCAGGGCTGGGGACCTGGACTCCTGCTGTTCTTAGGTCCTGGGTTGCAATCTTATGTTCCTGAAGAACACCCCCCTAAATGTAGGAGCCCAGTGGACACTAGCATCCCCTGGAACCCCACCGAGATCCCAGGCGGCCCATCTCCGCGTATAAAACGTGGTCAGGTTTGCAACCTCTGGGGTGCTTCTAAAAATCCTCTCCGTGTTTTGTTAACACCCGACACAAGGTAAATGCTGGGTAAACAGTTGTGATGCTGCATTGCTCAGGGAATGTTGGCGAGATAAAAGTCTGCTCCAGCTGAGTACAGACCCCCCCCCCAGGAAGGCCCCATCACACGGGACCGTCGGCAACACGTAGATGTCTCCCACTCTGCAGAGGATTGAGTCCTTGGTGCAAAGCATTCAGTTCCTTGACACCAAGTTCCTTTTGGAAAATGTGAAAATGTGCCCAGGGTCTCCCAAAGTGCCTGAGGCTGGCGTTGAACTCTCAGTGGCATGGGGATGACAGGCTTGTGCCACCGTGTGCCTGCGAGAGGGCTGAAGGCTGAGACCACGGGTCCCGGGGTGGCAAGCAAGGACTCGGGAGGCTGAGGCAGGAGGCCTGCAAGTTGGAGGCCAGCCTCAGCAAATCAGAAAGATTCTGTCTCAATGTCAAAAAGGGCTGGGGTGCGGCTCCGGGGTTAAGCCCTCTCCTGGCACCTCGAGGGGTCCAGTGCCCAGCTCTGGGTCATCACTGCATTCTGAGCCCCCGGGAGGCAGGGCGGACCGGAAGCAGCCGGGATGTCTGAAGTCCAGGCCAGAAGGCCCGGCCCGCGGCTCGGTGCCCCGAACCTTGGGAACTCCCAGCCGTGGCCA